>NC_091124.1:110965000-111265000 GCF_040183065.1 Periplaneta americana
AAAATATTTTTCGTGCCATAAACAAAACAAACTTACTGGCTTTAGAAAATTCAAACAATTAGAAGTTAAAAAAAAACAAAAAGCTATGATTCAATATTTAGTCCACCTTCCTCCCATTTCGATCACATCTTGCCGTCGAGTGGGCATGTAATCGACTAGTCTTTTCAGTTCTCAGTCAAGGCATTCCAGATATCCTGGCCGAGCTTCCACAGATCATTACGATGTCTTGGAAGGGGATTGGGCCAATTGTTCCGCATATGCTTCTTTACTTGTGTCCTCGTTAGCTCAGTCGCAAGAACGACGAATTTAGATTTCAACGTCTCAGGTTCAAATCCTCATCACTCTTTTTAATTTTATTGTGCTACAGGATAGTATCAGGTGATAATGTAAGGTAATATGCAGCTGTATTGTCTCAAATATAACATGAAATTTATGCCACTCCTATCGCTAAAGAACGATAACAGAATATTAAATTATATCGCTAAAGAAAAATAACAGAAAACAAATGGTAAATTGAATATTAATTATATCGCTAAAGAAAGATAACAGAATACAAATAATAACTTTAATATTATTTATATCGCTAACGAGCGATAACAAAATAAAATGATAAATTAAATATTATTTATAAAACGCTAAAGAACGATAACAGAATATAAATGACAAACAGGCAGGCAGGCAGTTAGATTGATGTCATCATCAACATTTATATTAGTTATGGTGTATCACAACTTATGTATACGAGTTTCACCATAACTTTCTATTACATATACGTAAATTTAGCATACAATCCCGACTGCCAGTTAAACTAATAACTCTTCCACTCTCGCTATTAACTTAACTCCAAACAGTCAATTTCTTCTTATTGATCTTAATGTCTACCATCACTTCGTTCCACACTTACGTTCCTTTCAGCATTCTAATATTGCTAACTAAATTTATATATAATTCCATCTTTCTATTTTACATCTAACTCGTTCTACTTTACAGGATATCATTCTGTTGAACATTATTACTTTATCAAAATATCGTTCTTCAATTTTAACTGACTATCCTAATTAAAATTCCTATACTAACATTACTATTAAAAAACCTTTAATACTCTGCACGGTTATAATCATTGGGATCTTTTTTCTACCTAATACACGTCATTATAATAATCTTATTAAATCTTGACATGAGTATCTAGTTCACTCTAGTTTGATCATTTATTTCTTAACCACAATCAACATTCAGAAAAAACTATAGAAAATTGTAAATACTATCACCAAGATCATCTTTCATAACCTTCTCTACATCACTTTCTAAGACTTACTTCTTTACAATAAACTTCAATGGGTAACTTTATTTATTAATTAGTCACCTTTTAATTTTCCAACATCTCTTTTTCAACTTTATAACTTCCTAACTGATCTCTATATCTATGATCCCCTAAACACACTCTCATCATACTAAACACGATTTACGGTATTAAATCACCAAACTTCCTGTTGTAATTCCATTCAGTCCTTTTATTTATTTCTTACCGCTCATGCGCCAACTTCTAAGAGTGTAACTATTTTGGCCCTTAAATCTTCCCGTCAAGATAAAATACTGCCTTGTGGTGACGAAATCACCATCTCTTCACCTGTCATACTTTTCGCATCCCGACGTCTTCTCTGGACTTTAATTTTGTCAATGCCTTTGCCATCCATGGGTTGAATTTAATTTTGTCAATACCTTTGCCATCCATGGACTGAATTTGTCTTAATTATATTCATTCACTCTTTTCAAATTTTATTTAATATGATTACAATGTGAAAAAAAGAGAAAGATTAAGCAATGTTTAAACTGTTCTTCTCCAAGTGTGTTTAATTTTTTTCTAATCTTGTTTTTCATTTACCAAACTTCACGTTATTCAAAATAATGCTTCATCCATGACTTTATGGATTATTTCTTATAATTATACTTCTGTTCCTCAGCACAACTCCATTAAATCGCGTTTTCATTCATCCATTACATTGGTCTACGAGAAAAAATAATTTTGTCTGCTACTAAGACAAATTCTGTTGTCTTTTATTCAAACGGATGACTAGCATGTCAGGTTTTTGTGTTGCGAGCTAATCAGTAAGTTTACATTTTACATTTCAGTGCTTAGTCTATAGAATACAGTTGGAAATATTGATTTCAAGTGATTTTTTATGTTATTATCAGGGAAAGAATTTCTATGTAAATACACATTTCCTAATAAAGCTAATATCAATTATATTTTGCATTATGTTTATGTTTCACAATGTGTAGAGTTGAAAAATGCTACTTTTATTTTCCACATTTCTCCATATTTCAGAGCTTAGTATTTATTTAAGTAATTTCTATATATTTTTGATATTTCATATAAAACAGTCCATATTGTATTAAGTTTAACAATAAAATCAAATAAAATTCCATTAAATCTCAACAATAGAGTTTTAAAAATTTTCAGTAATTCCTCTTTCGTCACTCGCACTGTTGGACTTTGTCCAACACATTTTTATCTTTGATTATTATTCCTCTCATAGGTCATATTTTGACTAACACCCCAATTCTATTCCATTATTGACATTTCTAGATATGTTTACGAAACATTTCATATATATTAATTGCTTAAAACAGTCAGTACTGTTTGAAAGGTACTGGAGTGTGCACCGTTTGACTATATCCAACGCGCTAGCGGCCGTGTAAGCAAATTTGTGCTCTTGCTATTTCTAGTTTTCTTAGCAATTTCATTGACAAAAAGAGATATTGTACGCATGTATGTATGTATGTATGTATGTATGTATGTATGCATGTATGCATGCATGCATGTATGCGTGTATGCATGAATGTGTGTATGTATATATGTATACATGTATGTATGTAATTATGCGTGTATTTGTGTATGTGTGTATGTATGTTTGTATGTATGTATGTATGTATGTATGCATGTATGTATGTGTGTATGTATGTATAAGAATAGTCTCGTTTACATATTCTAGCTATGTCAAAGTTGAAGACATTCCTGGAATTCTGCAAAAAATGGAAGAAGAAGAAGAAGAAGAAGCAGAAGAAGAAGAAGAGCACAAAAAGAATGCAGCTACTAAGAACAATGAACGTGATAGCGAATTTAGTGACGAAGAATGTGAACACAGTGAGCATGAATCTGAATCAGAACTGGAGGTAGATGAAGTATACAGAGGAGTGTTGAAATTCCAGGTTGTGAACACAGTGAACATGAATCTGAATCAGAACTGGGGGAAGATGAAGATGCACAAAGGAGTGTTGAAATTCCAGGTTATGAACACAGTGAACATGAATCTGAATCATAACTGGAGGAAGTTGAAGGTGCACAGAGCATTGTTGAAATTCCAGGTTTCGAACACAGTGAACATGAATCTGAGTCAGAACTGGAGGGAGATGAACGTACAGAGTGGAATGTTGAAATTCCAGGTTATGAACACAGTGAACATGAATCTGAATCATAACTGGAGGAAGTTGAAGGTGCACAGAGCATTGTTGAAATTCCAGGTTTTGAACACAGTGAACATGAATCTGAGTCAGAACTGGAGGAAGATTAAGGTACACAGGGGAGTGTTGAATGATTACAAAATAAGCATATGAAAGCCCATCGATTTTTTATTATTATTATTATTATTATTATTATTATCATCATCATCATCGTCATCATCATCATCATCATCATTATTCTTGTCTCGAAAAGAACAGGGCTCAAATATTATATATATATATATATATATATATATATATATATATATATATATATACAGTCTGTATATATTAATACGTAATATATACATATTAATATATAATATAGCAAAGAATTCGCATATTTAGATAAAAAAAAACTGATTTCTTGAATAATTAATTGTAGGTTGGACGAAATCCAACGTGCGAGTGATTGTGTAATAATTGGGCATGCGAGTGATGAAAGGTTAAAATCAGAGTGAATTGAAAATTAACAGTCCTCTCAACAATGAGATAGCAAGTTAAGATTCTGTGTTATTTTAATTTTGAAGTTTGTAACAGAAAGCAGATGTGCAGCTCTAAAGTTACATACGAGTCAGAATACACATTGGTTCAGTTCTGTTAATCATTCTATAAAGACGGTAAATATGCGAAAAGTACCAAATTCAAATACATTAAATTAAGAAGTTACATATTTTCAGAATTTAAAGATGATGGTTTACCAACTCACAATAAAATATTATATTGTAATCTGTGTCAGTGTGCAGTATCGTTTATACAAAAGTTCCTGGTACAAAAACATATTCGAAAAAGTTGGCCTAAACATCGTGCTAACAAACAATGGATTTCTAAGTAGAGGCAATTGTTTTTAACAGAACCAACAAAATCGAATGTAAGGTCAGAGTTCAAAATGAACTTGTGCCGTTCTCTCATCTCTGCTGACATTCCTCTCTACAAACTATTGTTATGGTAACAGGTAATAAAAATTGTGTTTTGTTTGAAGTTCACGTAATAAAATAGTACAATGAAAGATAAGGTACGTCCATTGTATTCTTTGTTTGATTAAATTCTACTAGTATTTAACTTAGATAGGTTCTTAACCCATTATTAAGATAACAGGCAATAAAAAAATTGTGTTTTGTTTGAAGTTCACATAACAAAATAGTAAAATGAAAGATAAGGTACGTATATAACAACCTTTCTGTGGTTTGATTAAACTGTACTAATATTTAACGTAGATAGTATTTTTTTTATCATTGTTGTTTAGTAAACTGTCCGAAGACTGGTCTGAACCTCACATGTGATACCAGCAAGGGACAATTTATGAGGAAACTAGCTAGGATAATAATGAAGTATGGTGGCCAGTTTCTTTCACCCTCCATTGCATACATCGCCGACTAGCTACATGTTACACTAATTAGATTTCAGATGCATATAAACAATTGTTTTTCCTCTGACACAAATCGTCAAGTGAGCTGTACTGCCTGATAACAGATGTACACTTAGCAGCAAAAAGAATGAGCCATTGACAATTTCTAAGTTCCAGAGACATAACATTGCGCATACTCGTCTCGTCAAAGCCGTAGTTCACCAGATAATACATAATTAAACCATTTAAATTTGCTGTATTTTGTTTAAGAGTCTAAAATATGTAATAAAATCGAATGGCTGGTTGATTCTAGATCAGGGCCCTAGAAGAGTGAAATAATAATAAAATTGATAAATACAAAATCAACCGGAGCGAATATGAACAGGAAAATCACGTATTATGCCGAACCGATATTAAAAGTCACAGTAGCGTAAGTCATTACGGAATTGGTCTATTGAACAAGTTGATAGTTGTAGCTCAAGGTTCGAATCTCCCTCTATCTTCCATTTTTAATTACAAATTTGCCATCATATATGTCTCGCAAAGCTATAATTATGTGGCGATATGTCTTAGAATATGCCCAAACTCTAATAAATAATAAACCTCCCTCTCTCTTTCAAGCAATACTGTTATCTGTTAATACAACATTCTGTCTAGTCATTACGCTTGAAGATGGCAGAGAAACAATAATTCATTGCTCTGTTTCGCATTCTGCGTATGCTACTCTCCGACAGGACTTCGATTGGAGAAATGTCATTTTCTCCGACGAGGTAATTGTCTCCAATAGCAATGATAGTACTGCCCTAGTTTATTGTATGAATGACCACCGATACGATGAACGCTTCGTGAGACGAATTAACAAGTCGGGTTGCGTAAGGGTTGCGTGTTGGGACTGGATGTCATAAGATGAGGCAGAACTTCTGGAACGCATCCACGGGCGGTTTACGGCAGAAGTCTACGAACAAATTTTGGCAAATGTAATGATTCCTTCCGCCCGAAAACGATATCCAGAAGGAACACTTTTCTTCCAGCAGGATAATCATCCGATACACACCGCCAACCGTATTCAAAGATGCTTTACGAGGAGGCGTGATGTCGACCCAATCGACTGGCCTCCAAATTCACCAGATATGAATCCGATTCAAAATTTGTGGACTGCAGTCAAAAGGATCCTACACTCTAATTGGGCATAACAACCACCCGTTCGGACACCTGAGGAATTGTGGGACAGAGTTCTAGATGCGTGGGAAGAGATGGCCAAGAATTTAGACCTGTTCCATGATCTTGTGGGTTCCATACCGCGCAGAATGAGGGCAGTTGTTGACGCAGGTGTTTTGTGGACGAGATACTAGTCCCAACCACAGGCTTTTTCGTTAATATTTTAACAAATTCTTTGTTTTTGTTAATTTCATTATTTCTTTGCGTTTAATATGCGTCCGGTTTTTTTAGGATATGGAACTAGTATTTTTGTTTATACAGGCCAGTTCTCGCCTATTAATAGTCCACAGGTGATGGGCAATAATATACTTTTACAAGGCAGGCATAATGAAATTTGTTAACAAATGCCATTTCACATTTAAACTAATAAATTAAGTAAAAATTAAAACAAAAATTAATAATTTTACCGTACCGGGAGACGAACTCACAACCTCTGGTACGGATGTCAGACTTCTTACCAACGGGCCACACAATGCTCGTAAGGTTTACTACATTATAGACGGACGACTTTCAATGAAGAGACACCACATCAATGCCTTGCAGTGGGTTACGTTTACACGAGTGAACCGCGCGATAGAACTTAGCATCTCTATCGACCAGGAGTCGGCCCATTTTTATGCCGTTAAGTGTACATCTGTGGCAACGTTTGTTAACATTTAATGCACCATCTGTTTGGGGGGTGGCCTGCGATTTTGAAGTTAACCGACGAAAATATTGAATTGATTGAATATGAAAGGTCTTATCGCTATGTAGCGAAGAGACTTGGAGCATGAGTTGGAAGCGTTCACAGAGCTGTGAGACGCTTTGGATAAACAATTTCTTAAAGCAAAAGGCCAGGATCAGGTTGTAGCAGAGCCGCTATCGAGAGGGACAACCGCTTTATAAGGCTTCAAGTAGTGGGAAATAGACGTACGACTGTCGCCGAGGTCGAAAATCAACTCAATCAATACCGACAATTGGAAATGAGTGTGTGGGCAGTTAGGAGACGTCTCCACGAATAGACCCTGCAGCCAGGAAGATCTACCACAAGACCCCTGTTGATTCAGAAACATCGTGCTACAAGACTTCAGTTCGCTCAACATGCCAACTAGACGTTAGAACAGTGGTCCAATGTCTTGTTTACAGATGAGCTTAGGTTTTCCTTATATTCTCCAGATGTACGGGAGAGAGTGTGGAGAAGGCGTGGAGAGTGCTATTCTTCTTGTACCTTCTCTAATAGAGAGAGGTTCCATCATGGTCGGGGCGGAATCAGTATGCAAGAAAAATGGACCTGGGGTTCGTTGAGTACGGCGCCCTCAACGCCGACCTCTATGTGGAAGAACCTCTTACGAACCACTTTGTGCCTTTTGCACCTTTCATTGAGAACAACTTCTTTGTAATGCAGGATAATTCTCGCCCCTATGTAACACAACGTGTCATCAACTTTCTCCAATACGCGAGGATTCGAAAAATGGACTGGCCAGCACGCAGTCCGGTCTGAAGCCCATAGAGAACGTATTGGATTTGCTGAGAAGACGTGTACGTAATCGAGTGCCTACACCAGAAGACTAAAACCAGCTGAGGGAAGCCATACAGCAAGGGTAAGACAACCTAGATCAGCAGGATACCAGAAATGTTATTAAGAGTATGCCTGAGAGGATGAAAGTTGTAACTCCAGCTAGAGGAGGGAATACGTGGTGGTGATTGGTCTAGTGTAGTGAAAAATATGTTAAACATAGTAAAAAAGACATTTGAAACAAATATTCGTTTAATAATGCCTTTTGTTCAGTGCAATTCACCGTTAAAACAGAAAAAGTATTACATTGTTGCTTTTGGTTCTTATATTTTTTGTCCTAATGTGTCGAACTTAATAGACCTAAAATATAGTGCAAGATTTAAATCTATCAAAACAGACTCATAAAGTGGCAAATTCATGTTGCAATAGTCTTTCTCCAATGAATATCGTACTTTTTCGTAATGATCCACTTTGTTTGCACCTCAGTGTGTGTCTGTGTGTGTGTGTGTGCGCGCGCGCGTGTGTGTACTATATATATATATATATAGTAGGCCTACACACACGCGCGCGCGCACACACACACACACACACACACACATATATATATATATATATATATTTATATTTACAATGTATTTACAGTTATTTGCAGTTTTTTAAGTACGTTTCGGAACTAGTTCCAACAACAAATAAAATAGATTGAATTTAAATAACTGAATTACGTGTTATCTTGTGTATCTGTGCTCCGAGACTTCGATCATGCGCAGTGTCTTGTATCTGTGACTTAGATTATTGTATCGTCTCATTCCCTTTTTGGGGAACTGTACGTACTGTACTGTACAGTGATTTCAGAATATTCCTTAATTCCTCGTCTAAGGAAGACGAAAAGGGAAATTTCTTCATTTTCTCATTTATTCATTTTGTTAAGATGTTTTCTATTAAACAGAATACTGGTATGCACAACTTATGTACGCTACAAGTTAATTATTGAACATACTGCAGAATAATGGGTATGTATTTCTCAAACTACATTCCTTCTTCAGCCATATAAACAAAATTATTGTCATTATTACGTCCATTACACAATAACTAGAACTGGCTTTTAATGTCAGAACACTACTTTAAAGTTACATACCTTAAGTTAAATATATATATATATATATATATATATATATATATATATATATATATATATATATATACGTATATATTACTTCTTTGGAAATTTAGACCTCATCCTCATCAACATTCTGTAATGTGGAGTGTTTATAGGTTTATAGGTTTAATGTACTCTCAAACAAGATGAAAATGTTCCTAAACGTGTAAGTTTTCTTGAATTTATATCGTATTTTGTGAAAGAAATTGCCGTCATTAAAGTTGCAGCTAAAATTTCAACAAAGTTGAATAATTCAAAGTCCGACTGAGAGAACATATTCCACTCACTTCATCATGCTTTAGCATGCATATCTATTTCCTTGTTAATTTGTGACTTAGGTGCTGAAAACTATAATGTTGATACATTATTCTGATGCAAGTGAGAACGAAATTTATCAAAGATCTTAATCGTTGAAATTGATGATGTTGATGATTTATTATAAATATATTTCATTTTCAGAATAAAATACCTAATGAATACTTATATAGTTGATTATATACCTCCAGCTGCTTCATTTATCCGCCCATAACTCCATCACAACGCATAAAGTGAAATATCAATAGCTTTGCGCAGGTGTCTGATGAGCAATCTGTGTATAGAAATGATTCAAGTTTGGAGTCGCACATATTCTCCGTGCGGCTTGAAGTAGATATCCTATGTTGAACAGAATGTTCTATCTGTTATCTATGTCAAATAATCGCTCACTGTAAATGTAGAAGGAACTCAGAAAATCTATTACTTGGAAGTTCAGTGAAAGACTTCCGAACGCCCTGAGTACTAATGGGCGATGCTTTATTTGGTTGAGTGCTGCAGCAATCCTCCCACATATAACTCTTAAGCAAGTGCATTGTGCTATCCGTATTGACTATTTGTACAGTCGTGTTATTCTGCGTGAGGGACTGACGTTGATGGAGCGATCTGGCGACGTCACACTATCAATCACGTTGACGGTTTGTTCTCGCTTCCACATTCCATACTTCTCCTTTAATCATGATCCTTACGAAACGGAAGGCAATTCCTGTCATGTTATTGCGTTAGATTGCGCTCAGACCGAGTAATCTTTGCTTGGAATTCATTGTTCTGAAAGAGGCAGTAATGAGAAGACTGTAAGAGCAATGAATTCGAACTACAGGCACTATCAGTTTCTTCTCATACACTATTTTATACTGTTCCTGTTTTCTTTTTAATAGTATTACTCTTATTATTCTTACTCCCTTTTTGTGTTGCTACTAGCTTTATATATTTTTAGACTCTTTATGTAGCCTACTCTTCACCTCTTTTTGTGCGTTTAATTTCGTTTTCTGTTGTTGTCCTCTTCATATATATTCTTATTGTCTTTTTTTTTCGAATTGTTACCAACTTTCGTATTCTTATTATCATTTTTTTTCGTATTACATTTGTATAACTGTCTCAATAGTATCCATTACCTTTATAGAAAATTATCGCATTGTTTCATTATCCTACATTTGTACTCTTATTCCCTTTTGTATTCCTATCTTCTATTCATATTGCCATCGTTTTGTATTGCTATAATTTTTTATATTTTAATGCAATGAGCTTATATAAAACTAAGAATTATCATCAAAGATTTGTCTCTGATTGAGGTTCTAGCTGAAGTTTACATCTAATACACTAGTCAACAGTCATCTTGCGCCAGACATAAAACTAACAAATTCTTACTAATTTCGACCTCCTGAATTAAAAAGTAACAAGCAAAATGTTCCGTCAGTTCGGGTTTTCAAGATGCACAATATAATTCATTTTATATGCATTGTATTTAAAAAATCACCGTATTTCGCTTGTAACTATTTTGTTTTACAGTGACAACCCACTATGTGAAAACAGTATTACTATAAGTAGGTCACCATGTTAGAAGCACTTGTAGAAACGGAAATTATTTTATTGCCCTTTTACGAGTCTATTTGGAGAGGGTGAAACAGGTTCGCGATATGCAATATCTTGAGTTTACCTGATTTTACTTGAGATGTGTATTTCTTTCACTGTGAGTTTTAATGACATGAGTAGTTTATATTTTGCAATAGACCGACCAGTATGCAGGAAGGAATACCAGGAGAAATAAAGGAATATAGAGTGGAAGAATTAATATCAGTGTGCAGGAAGGAATACAAGATGGAAGAAATAATACTAGGAGAAATAAAGGAATATAAAGTGGAGGAATAAATTATTTTATTGCCCTTTTACAATCTATTTGGAGAGGGTGAAACAGGTTCGCGTTATGAATTATCTTGAGTTTACCTGATTTTACTTGAGATGTGTAATTCTTTCACTGTGAGTTTTAATGACATGAGTAGTTTATATTTTGCAATAGACCGACGTGTCAAAACCACTTCTAGAAGTGGAAATCGTTTTATTGCCCTTTTAGTTCCATTTGAGTGGGAGAAACAGGTTCGCCGTATGAAATCTCTTCAGTTTATCAGGAGATTTCCGTGGTGTTAGTATTCTGTATAAGACGATTATTTCTATAAAGTGTACTTTAATGGTAATATTCAAAGTACAGATGGTTTATGTGTGCGAATTTGAATGTTGTAGCATTGCTTCTTGGAATGCAATTAGACTACACATACAGTAGCGTGCAAATTAATCCGAACAACATAATTACTTATGCAAAAACACTCTAACGGGATAAAAAAAAAGGATCTAAGACATACCTCAGTAATCGTTGTGACCTCCCTTGTTCCTAATAACAGCTCTGAGACGATTTGGCATGGATTCCACTAATTTCCCACAAATATTCTTCATTTCTTCATCGCGAAACCATACACCAATGAGAGCAGAAATCATCTTCTCCTTTGTAGAACAATCCATTTTTTGTATTCTTCTTTTGCAAATTGACCACAAGTTCTCAATGGGGTTGATGTCGGGTGAGTTGCCTGGCCAGGGAAGTACCTGAATATTCTTCTTGTTCAAGAATTCTGTAGTTTTTCGAGACGTATGGCATGGTGCCAGGTCTTGTTGGAACACACCTCTGCCATCCGGAAATGATTTTTGCAGCTGGGGTACGATTCTGGTTTCCAATACGTGAATATATTTGTCAGAATTCACCATTTCCTTGATAGGTATTAATGCTCCAGGCCCTTCATGTGTAAAACAACCCCAAAACATTACTTTAGGGGGGTATTTTGGTGCTTGTTGGAGATGAGCTGCTGTTACTTTTTCGGATCCTTTCCGTACGTAAGAGACACGGTGGCCGTGGACCTCGAAATGAGACTCGTCGGAAAAAAGTACATTCTTCCAGTCATTCACTGTCCAGTGTTGATGTAATTTTGCCCACATTAAGCATTTTTTGCACATAACAGAGGTTAGCAGTTGCTTCTTAATAGTCTTACGAGCCCTTCGTGCAGCTTCCAAAAGCTTACGCCGCACTGTTGTGACGTGAATATTCGCCCCAGTAGTAGCCATTAACTCGCGGGTTAAGTCGACAGAAGTTAGTCTAGGATTTAATTTACTTTTCCTGACAATTAAACGATCATCTGCAGGTGAAGTCTTCCTTTTCCGGCCACAGTTACCTTTTTTTCTGGGGTGTGATGGATCTAGTCTCCCTGTATTGTTTTATGATCGAATTAACAGTAGCCAAACCGATGTGACATTCTGCAGCAATTTGTCTCTGTGTCGTAGAAGAATGCTCTGCTAATGTTATAATTTTAGACCGTTTTCGTGGAGTT
This sequence comes from Periplaneta americana, assembly GCF_040183065.1. NCBI lineage: Eukaryota > Metazoa > Arthropoda > Insecta > Blattodea > Blattidae > Periplaneta > Periplaneta americana. Next base: position 110,977,402 of record NC_091124.1, read on the forward strand.
GTATCCATTTGTGAAGACGACAGAATGTACACAGGATTGCAGTATTAAGTCTTCAACACAACTGAAATGCTTATAAGTACAAAACGACAGGCAAAATGTCACATATTATAAAAAAATAATAACGACAGACCTTCAACAATGGAATTACACGTACTACAGATGTCAATTAAAGCGGTATGAGCGAGCAGCTGTGAGGCCAACAATGACAGAAAATGTAAAAATATGTCGTGTTCGGATTAATTTGCACGCCACTGTAATTCTGCCGCTTTCTGTACGAATGACAAAGTCGCGCTCGAGATAAACATTATAAAATAAAAGTATGGCCAGCACGACAATCACTAGAGCCAGGGAAGAAAAAATAATATACGTCAACCGCTTGTACCTCAAAGTAAAGTAATTTTACCCCCTTAACACATTAAGTTAGGATTAATGATGAATTCTGTTAAAAGTATTAATCATGAAACTGAAGCATTTAAACATATCCAGGAAAAATTTTCTGCTACTAGTGACTAAAAAATAAAATAGTTTTCAATGGACCACAAATTAGAGAAATAATGAAGGACAATCACTTCGACTTTTTGTAGGAAGGAAGAGAGAGAGTCGCCTGCATTGCATTCAAGGAGGTTGTATTCAATTTTCTGGGTAACCGTAGAAGTGAGAATTATGAAGAACTAGTTCAAAATTTACTGTTGCCGTATGAAACTATGGATTGTAACATAACCCTGAAATTCATTTCTTTCACTCCCATCTTCACTTTTTCCCCGAGAATTGTGGCGATTTCAGTCATGTGCATGGTGAGCACTTTCATTAAGAAATTTCAACATTGGAAAAAAGATACCAAGGTCAGTGAAGTACCAATATGCTAGCAGACTATTGTCAGACTTTACCTCGTAATATACTTGATGTCCATATGTAAAACGCAGATAAAGAAAGCTGTAATCTTCTGAACAGTGAGTATTTAACCTTATTGTCATTACATAAAGCAGTATTTTGAATAGATATAAATTCGAAAATTTCTCAACCCCCGGAACCAACAACTGTTTTTTAATATCATATTCGTAGAGAGGCAGAGAAGGCCTGACGCCCTTGTCTCTACCAGGTTAAATAAATAAATACTAAAATAAATACTATTCAGGAAGTTAAAATTATATAGAAAACATGTATCACATGCCCAACGCAAAAAAAAAAAAAAAACAAAATTAAAATTTGTTACGCAGTGTTCAGGCAGTACATCTCATTTGACGATATGTGTCAGAGGAAAAACAATTGTTTCTATGCATCTGAAGTCTGATTAGTGTAATATGTAGGTAATCAGCATTGTATACAATGGAGGGGAAAGGAACTGACCATCATACCCCATTATCTCCTGCCTCATACGTGGTGCCTTGTTTCTATTGCTTGTGAGGTTCAGACCTGGCTTCGGACAGTTGACTGAACAATATAAAGAATTAAATTAAATTTAAATGAAGATAACAATGCAAACAAAAGTATACGCTACGTTAAGTGAACAACAGAATCACGGAAAATGGAAAAAAAAAAACTTGATTGATTCTCTGTTTCAACAACTCTTCTCCATTTCTGTTACAGACCACTTAACCCACAATTAGTAAAATACACCATTTTCTACTTTTTAAATAATCATGATTCTTTTCTCCCTTATTTTGTATTCTAATCCTATTTATTTAGTATTCTCATAGTGTTTCTTTTGCTATTATATTCTATTTCTTTTATATTCATACACTCATTTGTATTTACATCCTTTTCTTTTGGATTCTTATTCTCTTTCTATTGTCTTCATTTTTTTTGTAATCATACCCTATCTCTCTTGTACTCATACCCTACCTCTTTTGCATTCTTATTCTCTTTATTTTATATTCTTATATTGTTTCTTTCGTAATCATGCCCTATTTCTTTTATATTCATACCCTCTTTCTTTAATATTTATATCCTTTCCTCCTGCATTCTTATTCTCTTTCTAGTGCATTCTTATCTTCTTTCTTTTATAATTATATCCTATTTCCCTTGTATTCATTTTCCTGTCTTTTTTGTATAATTTTTCTTGTGTTATAATCGTCTTTGTGTTCTGCAGTGTTATTGTCTTTCTTTGATTTGCATATCATTTTTTGTTGTATTATCGCCTTTCTTTTGTGGTCTTGTTGTATTTTAGTTGTATTCTTATCTTCTTTGTTAGTCTCTTTCTTTTGTACGCATATCATTTTTTGATTTGTATTAATGTCTTTCTTTGTAAGTCTTACCGTCTTTCTTTTGTATTCCTATCATCTTTCTTTTACATTTGTATCCTCCTTCTATTGTATTCTTGTATTCTTATTCTATTTTCTTTTGCGTCTTTACCCTCTTTTTACATTATTATTATTATCATCATCATCATCATCATCATCATCATCATCATCATCATCTTGTGGCACTTTGCCACTCTTGTAACACATTTTTATGCTGACAGGTAAGCCTACCTACTACTTAAGGCACGTTACACCTTTCTTTAGTACACAGCTCCTCTGTTTCTATGCTGCTCCTCCTTTTGTAAACTTCTTCTCTTCTTGTATGTTACTACTCTTATTGTACGATATTCTTCTGTCATTCTACTCCTCTTCTGACACTCTACTAAACTTATCTTCTGACAGTCTGAACCTCTTCTGGTACCCCATTCCTCTTCTCTTCTGGTACAGTAATTTATTTCTACATCTTGATTACACAACTTTTAACAGTGTCATTTCATGAAAATGGACTGAACGCGTTTTGGGATCATACTCTTCAATTTCTACTCCTTGTATATATTTTCTTCACATTGAATTTCTTTTTCCGCCTGGCATTCCTTTCCTATATTTTGTATTCCTTCCTTTGTCCTTCAATTTATTTTCTGTACCCAGAATTCATTTCCTTCTCGTTGTATTTATTTCTCCCGCTTATAGGCCTATTCTTTCCTTACTCCTGGAGTTTATTTCATCCACTTTGTATTCCTTTATTTCTCCTGGTATTATTTCTTCCATCTTGTATTCCTTCCTCCATACTGATATTTATTCCTCCACTTTATATTCCTTTGTTTCTCCTAGAATTATTTCTTCCATCTTGTATTCCTTTATTTCTCCTAGTATTATTTCTTCCATCTTGTATTCCTTCCTGCATACTGATATTTATTCCTCCACTCTATATTCCTTCATTTCTCCTGGTATTATTTCTTCCGTCTTGTATTCCTGTCTTTCTCCTGGTACCTATTTTCTCCACCTTATATTTCTTTCTTTCTCCTTTTATTTCTTCCTTTAGTTTACAAGTTAAGGAATTTGTGCTCATTTCTTTCTCTAATGTTTCTTTCCTCTACCTTGTATTCATTTCTTCCTGTTAGTATTTTTCTCGTCTTGGTAGCACTTTTGTACTGTAGTGTTCTCCTTACCGGTATATTTTGCACTCTAGTGTTCTCCTTACCGGTATTTCTTCTTTCTCCTGGAATTCCTCCCACCTTCTATTATTCGTCTTTTGTTCTCGTTCCTTGCATGTCCGCATGGACTCTGTTCGAGTTTTGCATTCCTGTTCAGGACATAATCAGATCGGCAAGCATTTGATATTTCTTGTTCTTTAGAATTTTATTTGTTTCGATATCCATTGTTACTTCATTCTTGTTCAAGACATCTATTTTGTTGTATGATATGTTTTCGTTTATATTGTTAGTTGTATTAGTAGTAGATATCATATTATTCTATTTTTGCAATACTTTAACAAGACTGTAAATATTGCACCAAAATTATTCGGTAATGTTGTATTAAATTAATATAGATTTATATACTTTCTTCCCTATAATTTAATTGCCATGGAGTTATTTTATTGGGGTAATTTTATTCTTAGAATAATCTATGAAAAAATCTTAAACGAATCAATTTCATGATCGTTTTTCGAATAGCCTTTAGAGTGTTGTGTAAGCTCAAATTTGTATAGTGTGAATTCTCTTTGAATGAACGACACTACTCGATTACTTGTACAGCTAAGGGATTTCTGGATACATCTGCTATTCACGCAACATTATTACTGTTTATTGATTAATGCATTTTGCACAACAGATGAAACTGGGTAATAGGGAATGTGTCTGCTTCATATTCCAGAGATGAATTAAGCAATGTTAGAATAGATTGACCCACTATAATTACTATACTAATTCAAATAGACCTATGCATTTGCATCAGTTAATATCCTGAATCTGTATATTATGACGAATGAAAATTAAACTTTTTCTAGTAAGTAGTGAACTATATAGCAGGAAATCCAAAACACTACTTAATTTTTATGAATTTTCGGCAGGATTTCAATCACCAAAATTCTAATGAGTGAATTTGGACGAATATAGATAATGTCTTTGAAGTATTTTAAGTGTCATGTGTTAGTGGAAATTGTGCCATTAATTATAATTAGAAAATTTAATTTCCGTTAATAGCTAATAACTCATAAATTCATTACACATCACCACTATATGACTTGCTGTTGTAGGGATAGCTGCCTTAGCGGTATCGTATATCTTCTTAACTCTCTCATCTCCTCTAGATCTCTTCTCAGTTTGTAAATCTTCATTCTAATAGTAATTATGGCGTGGTCAAGGTTTGTATTTCAATAAAAGGCAATCACTCTCATGCCGTGGTTAAAGTTCCATTGTCATGTACGTAATATACTCTTATGGTGTAGCTTATCATTGTGGAACATGCTGTAACACTTGGAACGGATGTTGAGCTATAAATAAACACATATTTTATGTAGTTCAAGAGTAAACTGCGAAGACATAACCTAAGGTAGGTAGATAACACTGGAATTCATTTTTTAATTTTCTTTCCGTTGTTTTGCATCTGGTATACGATTCTTAACGAATTTTATTTGTATTGAAATCGAAATAATCATCAATTTCTTCTAGGACGTCAGGTTATCATTCTAATCATAAATATATGAATAAATGTTCAATAAATTAATACTTACTTACTTATGGCTTTTAAGGAACCCGGAGGTTCATTGCCGCCCTCACATAAGCCCACCATCGATTCCTATCCCGAGCAAGATTCATCCAGTCCCTACAATCATATCTCATTTCCCTCAAATCCATTTTAATATTATCCTCCTATCTACATCTCGACCTCTCCAAAGGTCTTATTCCCTCCGGTCTCTCAACTAACACCCTATATGCATTTCTGGATTCGCTCATACGTGCTACATGACCTACCCATCTCAAACGTCTGGATTTAATGTTCCTAATTATGTCAGGTGAAGAATGCAATGCGTGCAGTTCTGCGTTGTGTAACTTTATCCATTCTCCTGTAACTTCATCCCTCTTAGCACCAAACATTTTTCTAAGCACCTTATTCTCAAACACCTTAATTTCTGTTCCTCTCTCAAAGTGAGAGTCCAAGTTTCACACCCATGCAGAACAACACCAGTGAGGCACCAATGATGATGCAACTAAGGCAGGAGATGATGCTGCCAGTTCCTATCTCCGTCCATTGCATACATCGCTGACTAGCAACATTACAGTAATCAGAATTCAGATGCATACAAACAATTGTTCTTCCTCTCACACATAATGTCAAGTGAGATGTACTGGCTGATAATAATTAACCCTCGGTCTATACCTGCTATGCAAAAACGTACTCTGTACGTGGGGTCTTTTTTGACCCCGGATAAATTTCTTTCTACTAACTTGAAAATAGGAAGTTATAAGGATAAGTGTTGGATAATTTAAGGATTTTGGTATTTATTCAAGATTTTGTGGGAGTACATTGCTAGTGAAGTTGTTTTATTACTGTTAAAAATATTAATGAAAAATTAACAGAACATAATTCTCACAAACGCATTGCACTGTTGTTTTGTTATTGTTAATAACACTTTAGAATGACATAAGTCTAATAATAATAAAATATAGCGAGTAATAATTATTACAATATATTTACCTCATATTAGAAAGCGATTATACAGGGTGTTTTTGTATTCACACACTTGTAACTTTCATAACACTACACTGCATTTTATATAGGTTCAATGGACGAGAAACGTTTAGCCTTATCAAATAATTATTTCACAATGTTTCATATGGCTTTATTTTACCACTCCCATGCAAAATAATATTGCTATAACAGTCCATATTACAGTCACATATACACCTATATGTAGAATTGTTTATATTGAATAAAAGTATTCATTGGTAGTGTACTGTATATCAGAGTGATTTTCAGATATCCGGCATAGCCAAATAGAGTTTCTTTACTAGCACTCTGTCTGTTCTGAATCAGTTTGAGTTGCACACATGACACAACGCACTGTAACTGTAGCATGTTCTTTGCAAACAAACTTATTACAACTTTCAAATCGCTGGTTCACTTTCCTGTTAAGTGATCTTGGCAATGAATCACACCGTCTACGTTTTGGAGCTTAAACGTCATTCTGTACGTCAGAGAGAAGATCCTTGAAGACTGAAGCAACTATTGATGATTTAATCGATCGTGCTCTACACTAGGGCAACAGAATTCGTCTATCGTCGGATAGCTTCTTCTGCCCCGAACTCTTATCCCGTTCATCATTCCTTCCAGTGCATCCTTCAGTAGGCAGTTTCTTCTCAGCCAGTGACCCAAGCAATTCCTTTTTCTGTTTCTGATCAGTTTCAGCATCATTCTTTCTTCACACACTCTTTGCAACACAACTTCAGTTCTTATTCTGTCTGTCCAATTCAAACGCTCCATTCTTCTCCATAGCCACATTTCAGATGCTTCTATCCGTTTTTCTACATTTCATCATACTGTTCGTGTTTCTGTCCCATGAAATACTACACTCCACACAAAGCACTTCACTAGTCTCTTCCTTAGGTCTTTTCCCAGAGGTCCGCAGAAGATGATCCTTTTTTCTGTTGAAAGCTTCCTTTGCCACTGCTATCATTTTGACTTCCAGGGAGCAGCTTATGTTACTGTTTACTGTATAGTAAACAGTAGTATTTGAAGCTGTTCACTTGCTCTACTGCCTCACTTAGAATTCGCAAGTTTATCTTCTTTATTTTTCTTCCGACAACTATGGTCGTCTCTTATTTCCATTTAATTTCATCCCATACAGCTCACAGCTGTTATTCAGCTCCAGTAGCGTATTCCTTAGTATCATTTCTCTTGTGCTAACAACGTCATAGCATCAGCAAATCTTATGCACTTTATTCTTCTTCCTCCTACTTTTACCCCTTCCATGTTCTGAAAACAGTTCTTCACCAAATCCTCTACGTAGATGTTGAACAGGGTAAATGAGAAAGGGCATCCTTGTCGTGTCCTCTCCCTATTTCACTTTCTTCAGGTATTTTTTTTCCTATCTTGACTTTTACTCGTTGTTTCATATTTAGGTTACTGAACAGCCTCCTGCTTTTCCAATTCACACTTATTTTCTTAGGATGTACATCAGTTTGTTCCAGTCCACTCTTATAACTTTTAAATTCGGTTTTCTAATGTATTTCACTACTCAGTTTTCTAGCCCTCTATATCACTCTCACTAGTATTTGTCGTTTTATTCGCTAGATGCATACGATAATAAAACAATAATATTATTAGCGAAATAAAATGGCACATTAATTGTTTTTATTTTTTTATGTGTTTCACTCTCACTGTTATTGCCATTTTCTTCACCTGCTGCCAGTCGATCGAAAAAAGATCTGGATTGATGATTTAGAGGAATGCATTTCAGATCTCCACATCACAAATATCTGACAACTAACAGCTCCCTTCCCGCTCAACTGCATGACACCCCTAGCGAGAACCTGTTTCGACGCGTGGACTTGAATGTTTATTAAACACAATGTATGGAACTGTACTGTTTAAAATCATGTTCTTGAATGGATTGTAAACGAAACGAAGTAGCTGGTTGTGTAAATATCTCAATTTTGGCCGAAAGTGGACTTGAATGATTTTTGATCTCACCGCTTCAATTGTAAAAGACTGCTCATGTTTCATAAATTTCACCTCCGAATGGCTCGTCTCTTCCTTCCTCTCTCCAAATGCATCACCATAGGCAGCAGAGAGCTGCATCCGAGCGAGCGCGGGATATCGCAATCAGTCCAGGAAGGCACTGGCAGACTGAATAACGAGTATCCACAAATATTTCCGATAAAGCACGAAGTAAAGTAACTACCGAGCGATCGGTCTGAAGACGAGCGCTCGGTACACACTGAATGCTCTTCCGATAGCAGTAAGCAGTACTCAGGCAGTAGGTGAATGTAGGCTTGTCTAGTCAGCACGCTTTATCAAAATGGATGTTGAAGATGATTCAGTACTGTCAAGCAGAGGCTCGGATACCGTTTCTGCTGATGGTAAGAGAATACAAGATGCAATGTTAAAATTAGATGCGGAAAATAAAATCAAATCGGGAGAGTTTGTAGTAGTAGAAAAAAATGGGAAAGAAGTTACTAGCTCTGCTTGGACTAAGTTCGGAGAAGTGAGAGATAAGAATACTTTAAATTACACGGGATTTGTTCAGTGCTCCTCATGTAAAACAATTAAAATTTTCAAAAATACAGCTGGGCCCTCAGTTCTTGCAGGACATGTATGTTCGCAATCTGCTGAGAGTAAAATTCAGGTTACGCAGGAGATGAAACAAATTTTCCGAGATGCATGCGTCGATGTAAGTGCTGCGGATATAAGACCATTTAATATGTTCAGTGGGCCACAGTTCACAAACTTAATTCAGAAAGCTGTTGATTTTGGAGTAAAGTATGGTAATTTTGAAGCCGCTGATCTTCTAAGTGACCCTACGACAATATCACGCGCGTGTAAGGCCCGGGCTGTTGTGGCTAAGGAAGAAATTATTCCAGAAATATTAGAAATGGCAGAAAAAGATGTTTTGGCTGCTACTACTGATTTGTGGACAGACAATTATCGCAAAAACCACTTTTTGACTCTAACCGTTCATTATATAAATGAGAACTGGGAGCTCATTAGTCGAGTATTGTTCACAACTAAATTCCCTGAAGAATCTGAAACTGCGCAGAATATCAACACAGTCCTCTTTGATAAGCTTCAATCTCTGGGAATATCTCCTACAGCTGCTAAAAACATTGTATTTGTAACCGACAACGGAGCAAATATTAAACGTGCTCTTGAGATGAGCTCCATTCGAAGGTTGTACTGTGCTGCACATTGTCTCAACGTAATCTTGAAACATACATTTACCTTAAAGCTTGTAGATTTGAACTTATACAGCGAGGAAGGTAATGATATTCTTCAGACGGTTTCTTTAGTTATGGCATCTATCAAGATTTTAGACAAAACACTTGGAAAGAAACTCAAGGACTCTCCATCTCAAATGACAGGAAGATTTACATCAGCAATCCCTATGCTGGAAGCGGTGGACGTAAATTTTGATCAGGTAAGCTAACGTTGATACAAAGAATCAGGTAAAATTAATAATATATTCATGTATTGAAAAATATGTCTGTAGTTGTGAAAATGTGTGTGCGCATTTTATAATTCTCATTTAATTTTTGTTTCAGATTTGTACAGTACTAGATGAATTCGGCTACCATGCACTAAAGAACAGACTTGACCTTGAAAAACTAAGAGAACTAGTTGCTTTTATGAAACCAATAGAAGCAATAGCAAAACCTTATGGAAACACTTTAGATAATGTAAACTTACTGTGGCTTCAAAATCATATTCAGGATAGTAACGAAGATTCATATTTGGTCAAGTCGCTAAAAGCAAAGGCGCAAAAAGAGCTGGCAGCAATGGTATCCTTGAAGCTGATTCTTAAATGTAAAGAAATTGTTACATTGTTTAAACGCTATGGTATAATGGAAACATTAGACACTTCTCTAAAACAGGCTATTGAAACTCGCTGGAATTCAAAACTCATCATGCTACAGTCATTCCAACGAAATATTGACAAGGTAAGACAACACGCTATTAAGAAAAAGAAAAAAAATCAGCAGTATACATATTATTATTGTTATTGTTGTTATTATGGCTAAGAGTAAAAGTTGATTATCTATTTATAGGTTAATTCTGCTTTGAAGGAACACAACAGAGAAGATATTGTACTGTCAAGTGCCGAACAAAGTGAAATTTCATTACTCATTGATTTTCTGTCTGTTTTTAAAGAGGAAACAGAGAAGCTAGAAGCAGAAAATAGTCCCACTTTGCAGTACTACCTTCTTAGTTATTACAGGCTAAGAAAACATTGTTTGCCAAATGACCTTGATCATGATGAAATGCGTAATCTACGACAGCGTGCATACAATTTGTTGGAGCAAAAATTTGTACCTGATAAACTGCATAAAATTGCAACATTTCTGTGGCCGCAGTTCAGAAACCTCAAAATGCTATCTGCTAATGAAAAGGAAGAGGTATGTTATTTTTTATACTGTGTAATTTATATGCATCATGGTTTTCAAGGACTCATTTTTGTTATTTACTCCATTAGGTGCTTAATGAAGTAAGAACCATGTGTGAAAAAGTCCACTCACAGAATCCACTTCTGTCAACTCCACCAAAGAGGATGAAAGATGACTATGACGACTGGCATGAAGATGATTATGGAAAGGATGAAATTCAAAGCTACATCCATGGGGTACCTGGAGACAGTTCTGATTTATTTGGCTGGTGGCGTCAGCAGGAACGACGATTTCCTAAATTAAGAAGAGTAGCCCAAATGATTTTGGGTATTCCCGCCACAAGTGCTCCAAGTGAGAGAGTATTCAGCACAGCAGGGTGTGTCATTTCAGCAAGACGTTCGAATATATCTCCAGAAAATGTCGACAACATATTGTTTTTGCACAGTTACTTGAATGAAAAAAACAAAAAATCTCAAACGTAGGAAATGTAAAACAATCGAATAGGCAATTGCAAGAACTAAATTTTCATAAGTAAAACAAAAGGAGTTTAAAAAAAACTGAAATATACAATATATTAGAATACTAATTGTTACAATAATTTTGCCTATTATTTGTTGTATTTTGTTATTTAAGGTGATTATTATGTAATGTGTTTAAATAATTTGTACTTTAGACAACATAGACTATACTGTAGCTTCGATTTTTTCCTCAAAATCAACTACTTCGATTCATTCATTCAATTATCTTGTCATTAACAGTCTTAACTTAGTTTAAAGAAATTCTTCTATTTCGCTTCTGAAACAATTAATATAGTTACAAAAATACTTTCTAGCAATTAGTTTTAAATGACAAATGTATTTTTTTTATTATCATGTATAAAAAGTAATTTCTTGGTTTTATATGCATTTTATAGTAATATAACCTAAAATTGCTTTACTTTTTCCAATAATTATCATGTTCGATTTGTATCTATTTGTTTTTAAGTATTTTTCAGGTTAAATATTAGATTGAGTAGAAGTGAAAATTGTAGTATTTATACGATCATTTCAGACTGTTTCAATTTAAACAGAGAAAAATGTGCAATTAAAATTGCATTATAAATACATAGTTGTTGGGAATAATGGAATGATTTCTATAATGATTATTCTATTGTAGGATTAAATTATTCTAATGTATGAATGAATTGTTCAATAATTCCAATATGTTGATTACTCATACTTATAGACCATCGCCTGAGCGTAGCGCTCTTTTTCTTGTCGCCATACATGTAACTCGAGTGTTTCATCAGATGTTTCATTTAATGAAGGTCAGGGTCAGATACTGGTGCTGTTGAGTCTGTACGTAACACCCACACACACCTTTCGTAGCTTATCATTCTATTGTGGCGTCATAAGATTCTGAACCCGAAGCTCTTATCAAAAGTATCATATGAAATGAAACCAGTACATGTACAGTGCTTGAAACGAGCGCTCCCTTTGACTGGGGAGCGATCTCCCGGGCGATCCCGAGCGAGCGGCTGCCAAACCCGAGCTCGAGCGATTACATGCGAAGAGGAATCGGAAAAACCGATCTCAGATATCGTGAAGTATCGCTCTCTTGCAGGACTCTGATAGGCAGGCCAGTAGCCTAAATGTAGAATGCCATGTGTTGTACATAGAAAATCGAGTTTAACAATAGTAACTACCATATTATCACAAATAAAATTGCCGATTTCTTTACTGATCGAGTAAAAACAAAGTACTTGAAGTATTCGTGTAATAGTCATAGTACACTTGAACGATCCTGCTATAATTTTGTGTTGTTTAGTATTGGCAATTTACATTTAGATGGTGGCACGTTTAACTAGCCATTTTAATGTTGTGTTCCATTCCGCTGAGAAAGAGTTGAGAAAGGACCATGTCGAAACCGTCGACCTTTTTCAGAAAACATCCGTACTTTTCTACAGTAATAATATTAAGAAAAGCAGTGGTTTCAAAGGGTTGACTATTACTATTTCTAACATTCAGAAACAAAAAGTATTAATTTTCATAGTCAATATGTTTCCTGTGAAGAAAAAAATTATTGCAATTCTTTTCATATGCATTATTGTTTTCCAAAAGGAGTCCACATAATTTTCAATAACAATAAATGGTAGTTCATCTTGTCCTCTTCTCTAACAGATTATTCTTTATGCTCATAAAAGCAGATAATAGTTCCGTAAGATGTTTCACGTATATGATTAAACACGACTAGCATGTCTGCATATTCACTATACTAATATACGAATTAAATGTCAAATGAACGTGTATTCAATTGTGCGTGTTGCGCTGTCGTTGCAATGCTCATATGTTGCCGTCTGCGGAAGATCTGGCATAACACGTCAAGTATAATACACAGAACAGCAAGATATTCCAGTATTTGTCCCCAACCGTTAACTCCGGATATAGGTAGGCCTATATCAGATTAAATCGATGTAGATTAACCCAAACCACATTATCCTGAAATAGTTTATATTCCTCCTGAGACACCTGCTTAGTCTTTAAGGCTCTTAATCAGTGCTTATGATTATCATAAATCATTTTTCCTTCCTAGCTCTTCGTCCATTTCCTTTTATATTAAGTATGGATTGTAGCTCTTGGTCATGAAACCAGCAAGTATTTTTATTTATTTTATTGGGTTATATTATGACGCTGTATCAACATCTAGGTTATTTAGCGCCTGAATGAAATGAAGGTGATAATGCCGGTGAAATGAGTCCGGGGTCCAGCACCGAAAGTTACCCAGTATTTTCTCGCATTGGGTTGAGGGAAAACCCCGGAACAAAAACTCAACCAGGAAACTTGCTCCGACTCGAACCCGGGCCACCTGGTTTCACGGCCAGACGCGCTGACCGTTACTCCACAGGTGTGAACACCGGCAAGTAGGTTCAGCTTTCCTTACCCTGCTTTATGATAAAGCTAACATGCAGCTTCTAAACATCAAACAAATGAATATTTCTGCGCGGTTAATATGGGTAGTAGAGCAAACCCTTACTTTTAAAACTGTGAAAGTCTAAGCTATACATTTATCTTCCTACTAAATAGTCAGCCTCATTCGTAGATCAAGAACATCAACGTGGTACATTCCTGTGTTATTTTTACTGTAAACTTTAGCTAAAACTTTCACTAAATAATATTTTAAAGATGACTTTCGAAGTTCGAATTCAGTGAACACAGCTCCATATAATGCCAGGAGATTAATGACATTAAAAACTGAGAGAATTAGAGACTGATTTCGAATTCATCGCCTGGATTTACTGGCAAATGTCTGAATTACTTCAGTGGCAGAAAAGAGACTGCTTGGGGGTGGTTTCCTTTCCACCTGACAGCACTTCATGAAATATGCATGTACTTGGCCCTGCACGACGGCATCAGCACGTAGCAGATGTGATCCAAGTCATTAGAGCCTGCAGGATGGCGTGTTCCCTTGCTAATTGATTGTGGCCGAGGCAGAGGCAACTGCAGTGTGAAGAGCAAGGATAATGGGACACGAAGGCTTGCTCAGGTGATCGAATTCTGTGGCGGAGTCACAATTGCACACTAGAGTGATATTATAGTTGCGCTGTTTCGCATTAATAGAATGGATGCGTAATTGCATGGGTAGGCAAGTTATTAGTAGTTTAATTACCGATAACTGCAAAATATTGGAAGGTTCTGCGACGATAGGCTAGTCTACATTTTATCGTTGTACGGAATACAAACAGAAAATATTACGGTTCTAAAAAAATGTTTTTCTTAGATATTTGTGGAAACCAATATTTTCCCTTCAACGAAGTGCATATTATGCAACTATCCGGAGGAAGACATGGCTTAACACCACCTGAACAACTGCATCGCTGTCAAACAGGAACAGTCTAAGGTCTCAAAGTATTGGAGAGTAAGACTGTTAATGACTTCATTGTTAGATGCAGCACATTAGACAACAACAGATACAGTATTTGTAAAAATTTCTTCCCAGCATCTCTGATACGATAAAACTGATTTACGTATTCTGTCTCTGTGCACTGATTTCTTCTAAAGTTACAGAATAGCGATTTACTTCAAATTGTCTATAATAATTAGTATTTAGTATTTATTCAGCCTGGTAGAGATATATGGCCATCAGGCCTTCTCTTCCCCTATACCATGGGATTGTAACTACAATATCAGGAATAGAATTAAATTTAAAATAGCGTACAGTTAATATTACATTTACAATTATTGCAATTGCAATAGAATAAAAGTACTGAAACGTTACCTGATTAATAATAATAGACGACTTACTGTTGCAGTTAAGAACTAAGAAAGAATTCGTTATTCAGGTACAACTGGAAAGCAGAGTAATTACATAGACATGAAGTCACTGGAGATTGAAGTATTTTATACTAGAATAAGAGAAATATTTACAAGACGCCGTCGTCGGTTTGGGTGGCACAGTTGGTACAGTACTACAGTACTAGCCTTCTGTGCCCGAGGTTGCGGGTTCGATCCCGGCCCAGGTCAATGGCAATTAAGTGTGCTTAAATGCGGCAGACTCATGTCAGTAGATTTACTCGCATGTAAAAGACCTGCTGCCGGACAAAATTCCGACTCAACGGCGACGCTGATATAACCTTGGCAGTTGCGAGCGTCTTAACCCTTCTCCGGGCAAACTACTTTTGTAACGTTAATGGGCAAGGAGGGTCCGTCGGACCTACATGCCATTTTAATACATTGACGGAAGAAAATCATTTTATTGTACACAATATTAATCTTCTTTAATAATGATATTATTATAGTGACCAAAGTATCCATGATAATATACATAAATGATATAATTTTAATAGTTTTTTCATGCGATAAAAGAAACATGTTTAGTGTATGATGTACAATTTTTTTTTTACTTTCGTCGTAAAACTCACACATATTTAACAGAAATTTTAGATTTTCTCTTTTCTAGCACACACACACACACACACTCCCACACTTCATTACTCTCACACACTCACACGTCATCACTCTCACACGTTATCACTCACACTCTCACATCATCATTCTCACACACACGTCATCAATCTCACACGTCATTACTCTCACACACTCACACATCATCACTCTCACACGTTATCACTCACACCATCACTCTCACACTCACATGTCATCACTGTCACACGTCATTACTCTCACACACTCACACGTCATCACTCTCACACTCACATGTCATCACTCATCATCATTCTTACAGTTTTTACACATACTGGTCACTTCACTGTGCTCATTACACACAGATTGGCCACAATTGTCACAGCTTTGTTTTTGTTTGCGACGTTTTTCATACTGTTACATATGACACCTTTTAGTGCTCTCCTGTGGTTGGGGCGCAGTTGATGGAGAGGCCTACTAGCTCTTGGCATGAAAGGAGAAATGTCATTACAGTTTTTTTTTCTGAAGTCCTATTCTAGGTCTTCTTTCAATTTGAGGTTGGATGAGACTTTCAGCAACAGCTACAAGGAACAACCTCCTATTGTTCTGTTTTCCAAGATTCCACGAAGGATGAAGCCTCATCCACACAACAAATGCAGTAATTCCACATGCATCTAAAAGATTCATAAAAGTGCAAATGGCCAGCGATTTGTATGTACGTCTCTTGCACGCATATGCATTCACTAATGATCGAATGTGTCAATATCTCCTTTTGTGCTATTACAGTGAAGAATAATTTGTGGTTTCTTTTCTTCTTCCGAAATGGTTTGTGTGTGGTGCATTGCAGAAAGAACAACAACTGCCTCATTTGGTTTTGGTACATTGAAACCAATGTTACATATTTTGTAAATCCGAAGATGGATGAACACTCTGGCCGTCTTTTATTTGGATGAAACTCAGGAGAGATGAATATACATATTTTTTGTGTACTGTTCCAACTAAGGTGAGACTATTACTGAGGAGATTCTCAGCGAGTTCTTTGTCAGTAAAGTAGTTATCGCAAGTTACATTTATGTTTGTTCTTTGATAAGACAGTGTTTCTACAACCCTTCGACCTACTCCAGAGTGTACCCTTACACAGTTTTCTTTTCCGGTGTATGGCAGACCATTTAGGGGATAGAAGGTTTTGGAGTCACAAGCCCACCATACTTTCATGCCATATTTGTCAAGTTTTGATGGCATGTATTCCTTGAAAGGACATCTACCACGGAATGGAATAAGTTGCTCATCAACCGTTATATCAGTACAAGGAATATAGGCCTAATATTTTTCTAAAATTCGAATTCACATTATCCCAGACTTCTATAACCAGGCAAACTTATCCTTCTCACGGCAAATGGATCTTGTTGTTTTGTCATCAAAGCAAGTAAACGCTAGCAAACATTTAATCTCTTGAGACCCATGGTCGCTCTAAATACTGGAACACCATACAAGCTGCTCCACGGAATGTCATAATTAGTGTAATTTGTTTTGAGGTGTCCTGCAGTTACTAGTAGACCGAAAAATGGCCGCAATTCAGTGTCGTTACAACACTTCCATGGGTGTGCAGCATTTCTTTCTAAATACAGCCGCTCAGCCTCTTGATTATTTATCTATGTCACTTATAACTGAATCAGTATAAAGATTGAAGACATCAATAGATTTCCCAGGTGAAAGAGTGACTTTATTTATTGACCCTTCGATAATATTGTGAGCCCTAGCTCGGCCTGTCGGAAAAGGCTGAGAGTTCCACGTGGTGCCATCTTTACCAAAGAAATTAGCAATTTGAACGAATGCTTCCCCCCATATCCTACTTCTAGACGGTCGACACTAACCTCTTGTGGATCACATTGGTGATAACTGCTTTTCTCATTGATAGATAGATCCTCATCATCAGGGGTTTCAGGGTCATATTGTGGCTCTAAATGATGATTACTAACTTCTGATGTTCCACTCTAATGATCAGATTTGCTATTATCGGCGTTATCATGTGGCTCGTAGCTAGAATTGTCTTTTCTTAGGTCAGGTTCTCTAAGCAAATCCTGAATGGATTCTTCACACAAGTACTTACGCTGAGTCTGTCAGGATATTTGACCTAATTACAACTCTTCAGTATAACTGCATAACTAAGATGCATTCAAATATACTTTAACATCTAAAGACTGTATTCTTTGTTTCTTTGACTTTCTTCGGCTATTCCATAATAATTACTCCCATATAAAAATAAAGTAAAGGTGAGAGACTCAGTCACTCTTTCTATTATAAACTACACCGTATTATGACTAGCATAACTTCACACTGACCTATTTTTATTTATTATATTGCATAATTGATCCATTTTTTTAATGTCATCGTTGTTGAGCTTCGGAAATAATTTTGCCAACATTCCATTGCCGTCAGATTATCACTGAATGGTTCGAAAGAGTGAAACCTCGTTACGAAGTGAGAAAAACCAATAAAATATACTATGGTCCAATAGACCCTGCATGCCCGGTTAAGACTTTAAAGAAGTAAAAGTGTTCTAGAACATTTGTGCAAAATCCTACAATATTTTCCTTCTCCCTAAATATAAAAAACACAGAAATTAACAAAGTCATGAAATTTCAAGTAGGTAGAAATTATAGCTTTAATTGTATTCACAAAAATAGTAGTGCCAGGGCCCGGCGGACCCTGGTTGCCGGAGAACGTCTTAAATAAAAGATAGTTAAAAATTTACAAGAAGCCATGTCTGAACGAGTTTCAATTACTGATCAGAGTTTGTGTTTGAATTGAATTTTATTTCGATAGTCCCTGATACTATCAGACAGCGCATTCCAGAATCTTGGCAAGGCTATTGTGAAAGAGGATGTGTACGAGGAGTTTCAATGTGATGGTATTGCTAGTATTATTTTGTGGCGAGAACATGTGTCCAGATTATGACGGAAAGAAAGGTAAATGAAGCGAAACGACAGGTATAAAGAAATGGAATAGTGAAAGATTTCCAAGATAAAGAGGAGTGAATGTAAATTTCTTCTTTTATTAAGTTTAAGCCAACCTTTTGCCTCCAGGGATGGAGTAATATGACCATATTTGCAAACATTGCATTCCATTCCAAAGTACTAAATACTTACTGCCACAAACAATACAAAATAATAAATATTATTGACATAGCCTTCACCCGTTAGAACATGCTCTTGTTCGGAGTGGTTAATGTACTGTATATAAATTATGACCACGTTCCAGTTTCGTTTTGTTGTCTCTGGAAAGATCGGTCACTATAATATCGACATAGTCAAAATAGGGAAATACAATAATTTTTCTTTCAATTCTGGATTTCTTCGTTATATAACGTAAGATATAAAATGTATTAGGCCAATATAAATCTCTCTCAAAAACATTTTTCGGAGATAATTACTAATATTTATTTATCTTCATCTCTGATCGAATAATTCTTCAAACAAAAATAAATTGGGGTAATTTCTTTGAAAGATTAACATAGTCGTATTAATGAAGGAAGTTGAGAAAAAGGAACTCTAGGCCCTTATTTTAAAAAAGTCGTATTATGATTCCAATTGAAATCTTCCGCACGGTAAAATTTTAGATCTTAATATTATCTGCACGAATTACTTTTCGGAATGAAAGTCACCCACAGCTTGTACTGAAACAGAGCAAAAATTCATTTTCTGTTCTCCTTGTACAAGTCACAAAATACAGTCTCATTTTTTAAATGTTCGTTTCAACATTACAATGAGACTTGCCCTACATATAAAGCTCTCGACTGTATCCAGTCGCGAGACATTGATGCGAAACTGCCACACTGTAATTGCTTCACTCCTTCCTTCATTGGTCAACGTGCTACTCGTTTCACTAAATGTAATTAATAGGCCCATGTCACATTCTCTCCGATTCATTCCAACTCAGCAATTCATCACCGTCATGGTCTAAATCTTAAACGAAAATAGATCTGCAAAATTAAAATGCATTAATTTTCTCCCGAAATTTAGAGTTATACACCAATGACATAAAAATTGTTCACCACACTACCCAACAGATTTCTGAAATTAATACTAAAGATACATAATTGGAGGATAGTGATCTTATATCACGGGAATCTCTTCATGTTTTTATATGCTGTCATGTTGAAAGAGTGCGAAGAATTTAGTAAGACTCAAAACACAAAAATAACTACTTTATGTAAATCTTCACTACACGAAAGACAGACACTTGTTTCAGACAACAATGCGTTGCTATGTACCTCTTAGTTATTAATATTCAAATATTTTCCAACTTCTTTTTTCCTTGATTATTTAATGATGCTCTATCAACTACTAGGTTATTTAGCGTCGATGGAATTGATGACAGCGAGATAGCATTTGGCGAGATGAGGCCGGGGATTAGCTATAGATTATATGTCATTTGCATTATGGTTGGGAAAACGTCGGAAGAAACTCAATCAGGTAATCATCTCAAGCGGAAATCGAACCTAAGCCCGAGCGCAACTCCAGACAGCAGAAAATCGCTCTACAATACCGTCTTAGCTACTCCAACTTCTTCACTTACAAAGTTACCGGTACTGGGACTCCAATTGTGCCTGAACGCAGCGCGTTGGTCTTCCATTCAGGCGGCCAGGGTTCGATTCGGCTAGGCCGTGATGGAATTTATAGTGCACAAACCAGATGTTGCAGAGGTTTTTTCTAGGGATACTTCCGATTTCGTCTATCAATTCACAAACACTCTGTACGTTCCCCTCATTTCATTTATCAGATGTACTGTAAAAATATGTGCGATGAAGTCTTGAGTGGTGTTAGAAGGACTTGGCATTTCGTGCCCTGGGACTTATCAGACAACTGTCTGGGTATTACCCCTCGATCTATTAGGGCTGAGGTATGATAAACCATCTGTCAGCATTGGATTTGCGAATGCCACCCGGAGTCAGCCGTCGGACATGGACAATCATCGCGTATGTAGGGTCCACTATGAACTAAAGCAAGTTTGTAGAGTGGTGGCGCGGGGGATTTCATGACCCCATCCAAATTTATTTACGTGTAGTTCAAAATATTAGTATGGAATCGCACATTACCCACTTCTTACCTTTCCCCGGATTCTTTGCCTTTTGTTTGAGGTCAGGAACATGGGGGTATAATGCGAAATTTCTAAGAAAAGAGCTTATATTTAAAGCCGTGTGTTGGAAAGTGCAAGATATACCAAAGGTCACCAGCCTGTTGCTTGTCTGGCGAGTGCTGCGTGTCTGTGGTATTACTGAGTGATCTGCTATTGAGAAGTTGAGTTATTATTAAGTTAAAGTTTTAATGACTGATTTTAATATATTATTAATTTATTATCCTCTGGTTGAGGTTCTGTCTTATATGTACATCTATTATCAGGCAGTACATCTCACTTGACGATATGAGTTAGAGAAAGAACAATTGAAACGGTGATGTCAATAACCATTCAAGTCCATTTACACAAATTTCGAGAAAAAATGCAAAAAACTTTTTCATTTCTTACCTAATTATTATTTTTTCATGCAATTTTTTCTGGTTAAATTAGCAATCAAGGCAAAGTAGTATATCAATTTTTAAAGTCGTAACAGTTTTGAAAACATTCAAAAATTAATTTTAAATTTGTAAATGATGAATGGTTATTGAACTCAATCATTGAAATACATGTTGTGATAATTATTTTACTGGCAAAAATGCTCTAATATTTATACAGTTTTCAGTAAGTTTCATCTGAATGAGATTAATAATAATAATTGTTAATAAAATGTATTTATTATTTGTCACATTTGTTTTAAATATGTTTCACTACTCAGAATCCCACCCCTCAAAATCACTGTCGTTGCCTTTATATAAAATCTTAATATGAAAACTTTTTTCTATAAGTTTTACTCTGAATGAAGCAATTAATTCAAATTACTAATAATACTAATAATAATAATAATAATGATAATAATAATAACAATAATAATAATAATAATAATAATAATAATAATAATAATAATAATAATAATAATTTATCAGTGACAGGTTATCATATTTAGTACTTAAGGGTAGATGGTGCGACATCATAGTTATAAATGCTCACGCCCCTACAGAAGAGAAAGACGACCATATAAAGAATAGCTTCTATGAGGAATTGGAACATACTTTTGATCAGTTCCCTAGATATCACATGAAAATTTTATTGGGGGATTTCAATGCTAAAGTAGGACGGGAGGATATTTTTAGACCAACTATTGGAAAAGAGAGCCTACACGCAATTAGTAGTGACAATGGAGTTAGATTAGTCAACTTTGCCACATCGAAAAATTTAATTGTCAAAAGTACAACATTCCCCCATAAGGATATACATAAATATACTTGGACTTCTCCAGATGGATTGACACACAACCAAATAGATCACATCTTGATAGATAAACGGAGACATACTAGTATAGTAGATATTCGAACTTTCAGGGGTGCAGACTGTAATTCTGACCATTATTTGGTGATTGGAGAATTAAGAGAAAGATTATCAGTAGCCAAGCGAGTAGAGCAACAAGTTAATATTACTAAATTCAATATTTTGAAATTAAAGGACGAGAAAAATAAGCAACATTATCAGGTCGAAATTTCAAATAGGTTTGCCGTATTAGCAAGTTCCGACGAAATTGACAAAGAGTTAGATGTTAAGGGAACCCGTATGTTAAAATTTTAGATTTTCATGCATTTACATATTTTTAAGTAACTAGGCTGTTTTTGCATATAATGAGATAAAATTTTGAACACTCGTTCTTAAAAGTAGGAGAAAACATAATTTATAATTGCATATAAATCGACATAGTAGTTTTGGAATAATTCAGATGTAAATTATGCTAATTAATTATACATAATCAATTTGATAGGTACACTTTTCAAAGAATGTATTAAGCCTAGAGACTTGAAACTTTGGAGGCCTAGTAATAATGCTTTTGGCTATAATTTACTACCTCTGCTACAATGCTGACTTATTTCTAACATTATTTAAATCAATTTCATTTTTTATAATTAATTTACATAGAAAAACAATCAATCCTGTGTGACTGGTAATGGAACTAATAATGTTAGAACAGTAATTGTGGTAGCAAACAGTTACTAATACAATAATAAAGCACTGTTCCAAATTTCAGACTGATAGCTGCAATAGTTTTTTAGAAAAGTGTACCTAAAGTATAAAAAATGTAGTTTTGAGAAAACAGTGGATAAAGTTCAAACTTACAATTACTGTAGTTTCAATGCATCCCTGGATTGTAATCATCTTCCTTCTCCTTTTCTTCCTCTTCTCGTCTTCTTTTCTGGTTCCTCTTTGCAGTCCTATGCTCTTTTGACTGGGTTTGCATCGCTTTCTCAGCTTCTTTTACTCTTCGGACATCGATGGCACATAGCGCACGTTCCATATTCAATCCTGGTTTTATGCCCATCAACTCCAGAACTTTCTTTCTGCTGCTACTGCCATCATTGAAAGTGATAACAGCATCCAGGACACCAGTCTTGAGGACATTCAGGCCCACAAACACTGTCTTTGGCAATCTTTCCCATATGCAGTTGTTGAAACTTTCATTGGGGTTTTGGGTGCAGCCGTGTGTACATTTCTCTAACAGCTTCTTGTCAGCAAGATCTCTGAATATTGGCTTTACCTTCAACATGACAGCTTCTGGTAGGGAATGTCTGTGATCATATACTTTATTTTGAGCTTGTGCCTTATTATAACCGCACCACGAATCCAGACCTTTGGGACAGAGTTGATGGTATGGTTTCTCGTTGGTTGAAATTTTATGGAAGTATGTAGCCCATACACTCTTCCTCATTTCTTCCACATTCCCTGTGTTCCTTCTAATGGCTAAGCCATAGTAGGTCTGAAAGAGATCAATTTCTGTATTGGTCAAACGACCCGCTCCAGCGAGTGTCTTGCCATCATCCAGTTTTATCCCCTTTAGCTCCTTCTTGAGTCTTCCCAGTCGTGCTCCCATTCTCTTGTGAACGTGGCCTATGCATTCAAGTTTTTCAATTTCTACCCCCTCCCCATAGGGCTTGTCTTCTTGTACCTTTTTGAAACCCTTGCTGTCACCATCACCAAGATATTGCACATACCGAATATTCAGAGAATCCTCAGACTGCCTAAAAATGTTCACTGCACCTTGCACCTCCATTCCTCCACTATAACCTTTATAGTTTTTTGTACATTTATGTACAGTTCCCTTTCCCTGTGAACATGTCTGACAATATTTAGTCAATATTTCCACTGCCAACACCTTGCCCGTGAGTAATGATGTTGCAGTGACAACACCATTTAGTGACGTATGCCCCCGCTTTTGCCAACTGCCATCGAAAGCCCCACATATGTCTCTGTTGTTACCATTCAACTCCACAGTTTCCATTGCAGCTTTTCTCATTGAGGCTTCTGCAATTTCAGAGAGGGATTCATTTATAAAGAAAACTTCTCTGTCAAACCTAGCAGGTGGAGGAGGAAGATTCATAATAGCACAAAATGTTTGTGCAGCGTGTCTGCCCTTACCAATGCTTCGCATACCATACACAAGTCTTGTATTTACATTGTACAGCCTATTTCTGTTCATTGCAGATGTCATTGTGGACTTTACACTTTCACAATTACTGCAATGTAAATTTATTTTTGTTGCCAATCCCTTCCTGGAACTAATGTTTTCAAACATTTCCACACAGTCTTCACTATTGCAGTATTTGCATTTCACATGCTGTTTTATGAAGTCAGATAGTATACCTAAATCTATAATAATATTATTATTACTAGATGATGACACATTTTGACCTTCAGTACCTGTTATATTCTCATTCTCCAAATAAACAAGTTTTTTCTTGGATGAGCTAGGTGTAGGTTCATTGTTTTTCTCTGCCCTAACCTCAATGCTGGGGGTACAACTAACACTGTTTGTATTTGTATATTGATTGCCACGGAACTTACGTTTTTTCCCTTTATTAA
The DNA here is from genome assembly GCF_040183065.1 of Periplaneta americana. Classification (NCBI taxonomy): domain Eukaryota; kingdom Metazoa; phylum Arthropoda; class Insecta; order Blattodea; family Blattidae; genus Periplaneta; species Periplaneta americana. Next base: position 111,001,636 of record NC_091124.1, read on the forward strand.
AACTCTTTCTTCTAGGCATATTTACACAATAAGAGCACTATGAACTATATTCACAACACCACAAAATCACAATAAACAAAGCCACGTGCTAATTCACTCTCACAACTGTAACAAGCAAAGCACTGTTGGCTACTCTGTGCTAGAACAGAGTAGCCAACACAATTTTCGTCTTGTACATGTTTTCTTCTTCTTCTTACATGAATTCAAGGAGAAAATAATGATAGAAACAGCCTGCAGTCGAACGAACTACAGAAGTGGGCGTGACGCTAGCATGCATTTAAATACCCACGCACACTCAGCCATTTAAAGTCATAAAAAGACATTCAAAAAGGTCCTACCGCTAATAATGTATATATCAATCTGTTCAGAATTGAATAAGGAATAATATTAAGTAAAAATCTAAAAATGCATATTTTGGTCAATTTTAACATACGGGTTCCCTTAATAGCATGTGGGAGAATATCCGTGACAATATCAAAATTGCAGCTGAACAGAGCATAGGTTATTATGAAACTAACAAAAAGATACCGTGGTTTGATGAAGATTGTTGCATGGTAGTAGAAAGAAGGAAACAGGCAAAATTGAAATTTTTACAGGATCCAGTTGAGGAGAAGAGAGATAATTATTTCAATGAAAAACGGGAAGCAAGTCGTACACTTAGGATTAAAAAGAGAGGTTACTTGAAGGAAAAACTGAATGAGGTAGAAAAAAATAGTAAGAATAAAAACATTCGTGATTTATATAAGGGTATAAAGGAATTTAAGAACGGATATCAGCCAAGGGTAAACGTGATCAAGGATGAGAACGGTGACTTGCTTGCAGACTCTCCATCAATCCTAAACAGATGGAAAAACTATTTTGCGCAACTACTAAATGTACATAGGCCAAATAGAAATGATCGGGACGAAATTGAAATACAAACTGCTGAGCCATTTATACCCGAACCCACGCTTTCAGAAGTCGAAATTGCGATAGAAAATCTGAAAAAGTACAAGTCTCCAGGTATCGATCAAATTCCAGCAGAATTAATACAAGAGGGTGGAAGTGCATTATATAGCGAAATTTATAAACTTGTACTTGCTATTTGGGAAAAGGAAATTGTACCAGAACAATGGAAGGAGTCCATAATTGTACCTATTTTTAAAAAGGGGGACAAAACCAACTGTGGTAACTTTCGAGGAATATCACTTTTGTTGACGTCGTACAAAATTTTGTCCAATATTCTTTTGAGAAGATTAACTCCGTACGTAGATGAAATTATTGGGGATCATCAGTGCGGTTTTCGGCGTAATAGATCGACTATTGATCAGATTTTTTGTATTCGACAGATAATGGAGAAAAAATGGGAGTATAAGGGTACAGTACATCAGTTATTCATAGATTTCAAAAAGGCTTATGACTCGGTTAAGAGGGAAGTATTATATGATATTCTTATTGAATTTGGTATTCCCAAGAAACTAGTTCGATTAATTAAAATGTGTCTCAGTGAAACATACAGCAGAGTCCGTATAGGTCAGTTTCTATCTGATGCTTTTCCAATTCACTGCGGGCTAAAGCAGGGAGATGCACTATCACCTTTACTTTTTAACTTCGCTCTAGAATATGCCATTAGGAAAGTTCAGGATAACAGGCAGGGCTTGGAATTGAACGGGTTACATCAGCTTCTTGTCTATGCGGATGACGTGAATATGTTAGGAGAAAATACACAAACGATTAGGGAAAACACGGAAATTTTACTTGAAGCAAGTAGAGCGATCGGTTTGGAAGTAAATCCCGAAAAGACAAAGTATATGATTATGTCTCGTGACCAGAATATTGTACGAAATGGAAATATAAAAATTGGAGATTTATCCTTCGAAGAGGTGGAAAAATTCAAATATCTTGGAGCAACAGTAACAAATATAAATGACACTCGGGAGGAAATTAAACGCAGAATAAATATGGGAAATGCGTGTTATTATTCGGTTGAGAAGCTCTTATCATCCAGTCTCCTGTCCAAAAATCTGAAAGTTAGAATTTATAAAACAGTTATATTACCGGTTCTTCTGTATGGTTGTGAAACTTGGACTCTCACTCTGAGAGAGGAACATAGGTTCAGGGTGTTTGAGAATAAGGTGCTAAGGAAAATATTTGGGGCTAAGCGGGATGAAGTTACAGGAGAATGGAGAAAGTTACACAACACAGAACTGCACGCATTGTATTCTTCACCTGACATAATTAGGAACATAAAATCGAGACGTTTGAGATGGGCAGGGCATGTAGCACGTATGGGCGAATCCAGAAATGCATATAGAGTGTTAGTTGGGAGACCGGAGGGAAAAAGACCTTTAGGGAGGCCGAGACGTAGATGGGAGGATAATATTAAAATGGATTTGAGGGAGGTGGGGTATGATGATAGAGACTGGATTAATCTTGCACAGGATAGGGACCGCTGGCGGGCTTATGTGAGGGCGGCAATGAACCTTCGGGTTCCTTAAAAGCCATTTGTAAGTAAGTAATAATAATAATAATAATAATCACATTAACAATAATAATCACAATAATAATTAATACTGATTTGATTAGAAATAGTTCTATTTACATACATACCTACATACCTAGGTATACAGTATATAAGAGTTTTATCCATGGGTAAGTCTTTCATTGCAAACCCAGCATTCTCCAATCTTTCCTCTTTTCTTCTTTTTAGTCTCCGCATATGATCTAAATATCTTAATGTCGTCTATCATCTGACACCTTCTGCCCCGAACTATTCTCCCGTTTACCATTTCTTCAGTAGGCAGTTTTTTCTCAGCCAGTAACCCAAAAAAATTCTTTTCCTCTTTCCGATGAGTTTCAGCATCATTCCTTCTTCATCCACTCTTTCTAACACAACATTATTTCTTATTCTGTCTGTCGACTTCACACGCTTCATTCTTCTCCATATTCACATTTCAAATGCTTCTATTCGTTTCTCTTCATTTCGTCGTACTGTCCATGTTTCTGCCCCATACAATTCCACACTCCGGACAAAGTACTTCACTAGTCTCTTCCTTATTTCTATTTCCAGAGGTCCACAGAAGATGCTCCTTTTTCTATTAAAAGCTTCCTTTGCCATTGCTATCCTCCTTTCGACTTCCTTACAGCAGCTCATGTTACTGCTTACAAAACATCCCACTTGCTCTACTGCCTAATTGAGAATTCGCAAGTTTACCTTCTTTATTTTTCTTCCGACAACTACGGTCTTTTCTTGTTTGCATTTATCTTCATCCTATACTACTCACAGTTGTTATTCAGCTCCAGTAGCATATACCTTAGTATCATCTCTTCTTCTGCTAACAACGCCATATCATCAACAAATCTTATGCACTTTATTCTCCTGCTTCCAACTTTTACCTCTCCCATGTTCTGAAAACAGTTCTTCACCAAATCCTCTAAGTAGATGTTGAACAGGGTAGATGATAAAGGGCATTCTTGTCGTTCTCTTCTCCCTATTTCACTTCCTTCAGACATTTCTTGTCCTATCCTGACTTTGACTCGTTGTTTCATATATAGATTACTGAAGAGTCTCCTGTCTTTCCAATCAACACTTTCTTTCTTCAAGATGTCCTTCAGTTTGTTCCAATCCAATCCTACAATTTTAAAATTCGATTTTATAATATATTTCACTACTCAATTTTCTAGCCCTCTGCATCACTCTCACTAGTATTTGTCATTTCCTTCACTAGATCCAGATACTTGGTAGCAGTTCCAACCGGGGTTTAATAATCGGCCTCCTAATCAATTCTAGATGAATATTTATATTTAATTCATTTTTTTTCTTTAATAGAAACCCTAGTTAGGTAGGTTATCATTGAGAAATTTATTGGAAATGCAACAAACGATTTAGGCTACAAGACAAATTACATTTTATAAAGAATATAAGTGATGATTAATTATGCTAATCGATGACTTCAGTGCAGTGGAGGATATCATGTCAAATTATTGTTTATTGATGTTATGGCCTCAGAAACAAAGTAAACAACACTTGTCTTGCACTATATTTGAAACTAGAAAATATGTTACTGGATATAGATATTAATCCACTTCACTTACACTTAGCCATGTACATACATGTGAAAATTTAACGTATTTTAAACCACAAATAGACTTAGTAAGATGATATTTTCCTTCACTTAATATTAATATATCAGCAGGACAAATTTTGTTTGTTTGCAGCTGTTTCATGGCCTACTGTACTACTCGAGAAAGACTCATGACTACAAACTGAGTGCGTGAGTAGACCTCGTGGACTTTCGCTAATCAGAAGCGATTCAGATTGATAATTTCCAAGTCGACTTTCCGCTGTCATTACGATCCAGAAACAAAATAACAGATTACACTTTCGTGATTCGGGTTCCGTATACTGGAACTAAGTCCAAAGAATGTAAACACCATAGTTGTGCCCCCTGTCAAAAAATCGAGTCCATCAATCCAAAGGAAAAGTTCTTCCACCTCATTTTTGCCAAAGATGGAATAATTATGATTTAACTTATGACAAACTACTTAGAACAAGATAAAAATGTAACGGGAGCGTGTTATTCTTCTTCATTATTAACTAAGCTTCAAAAAGTGGTGGAGAAACTCGTTTGTGAAATTTCAATGCAAACTTACAAGTTTGTGATTTTATTGCAGAAAATAATGAATTTGGCTTCATATTGACTCACAGTTGCGCACATTCGCTAGATTTACCTGTCTCAGAGTATCGCCTATTTCTGAAACTAAAAAAATTGGATGGAAAGATACTTTTTATCGAATAAATCAGTAATAATTCTGTGGTTTTCGGATAAAGGGGGATAAGTCATTTTTTGTGCAAATGGAATTTTGTTCCCCAGATGAACACTCAAGTTAAATTATACAAGTGAGTGTGCAAAAATCAAAGGAACACTAGCAGTTGATGTGTTTTAATTGTGTAGAAAATTATTTGCAATAATTTTAATTTATCTCCAACCTCATTTTTATGACTTATCTCCCTTTACCCAAACAACACAGAATTATACACTGCAGAAAAGTGGTTTGCATACCAAAACAAAAAAATGTAAAATGTTTGCAATTGCTTTATAACAGTTGTGTTAAGGAGAAACGTGGTTTCAAATAAACTGTTATATGTACTAATTAATCATTGAACCCATAACTTTTTAGCTAACCATCTGAAATTTGGTACAGATATTAACAATGACTGACTCCATTGTGATACTTAACTGCAATACCTTAACATGTGAGGAAGTAATTACGAACCCACCTAACCTAACTTGATATCACAAAATAAAGGACCATTTTCTCATAATCTATTGAAGATATGGTTGTGAAATTTTGTACACATTTGCTCTACATTATATGTAACAAATCTCTGCAGACAAAATTTTAAACGTTTTTTTATATAAATTTTCAAATATTTAGTAGAATTTAAAAATAATATGTCATTGCCTGCCATAATAAATTTCTTTAAATATTAATCGAAAAACTAATTTTCTGAAGGGAAATTTTCATTATGCAATAATAAAGGAGTGTGCAAAATGTTATTACTTTATTTCAAATAGTTTCTGAGAAAATGTTCCTTCTCCATTGAAAATTGGGTACTGCAGATAAGTCGTAAAGTTTGAATATCCATACCAAATGATTAATAATTTTTTTACCTCTTGTGAACCAGAAGAACAACAACAACGACGGCAAGAAGCACTGTTTACGGCACACGAAAGAATTGAGAAATCAGTTATTATAAATCCTGAGGAAAAATCATTTTTACACTAATTTTCTAGTCCAAAGCCCTCTCCAATCTTTTTTCTAGAATTACTCTGTGGCTCTTCTTGATTGAAACCCAATTAGACTAACATTTGGGCGCAAAATTTTGTGCAGAGATTCAAAACACTATGTAATATTTTTACACTAATTTTACAAAATGTGATTTTTGGTCAATTTGGACCTACATCTCTCCTTAAGTGTGTTGTGATTCCTTTATTGTGCTCTTTGCGAGCCTGCCTTGACTTTCCCTAATTTCTAGTTTCGTCCGCCACATGGTAAAGCTCAGAGAGCAGACGGTCATCCCCCCTGCCTTCTATCCTCGTCGCTCTTGCTGCGCAACGGAAGTACTGTTGGCCGGCCAGGTAGTAGAAACACTTTACTCACAATGACTGGCTAATTTGCCTTGCCGATATTGTATCACTCACCCTGTCAGTGCAGCCAGTACAGCCCACCCAAGTAGTTCACTTGAAATCCGCAAAAGAGCAGTCAGGCGAGACACGCATCGTAAGTGGGGGAAATGCCTTCTCCCGATTGGTCCGCGCCAATGTAACATCACTAGTCACGCGACGGGTGGGGGAGCCAGGCTACCCACGCCTATATAAGCGTGTGTATACTGCGCTAGACCTCTGGCTACCGCACTGGCAGACGTTCTAGAGACCACTTTTCAACCCGTGGAACAAAATTTAAACTTGCCCCATATCAGAGCTGTTGAGGAATCGGTTCCAGACCTCCTTAGCAGGGAGCCGGAAAATGGGATACAACCTACGAACACCCACGAGGTCGCCCATTTCATTCGTCGCCTCGGCCCTTATAAGGCCGCAGGAGCAGACGGTATCCAAGGAATTATATTGCAGCATCTCCCAAGGTCAGCTATGAAGCGCATAGCAGAGATAATTAATAACATCTCGGCTTCCGGTCACTATCCCATTCCCTGGAAAGAGGCTCATGTAGTTCTCTTCCCAAAGCCCGGAAAGGATAAACGAATCCAAGCAAATATAGGCCTATTAGTCTCCTCAGTTGTCTCAGCAAACTGGCGGAGCGGGTCATACATAGACGCCTCACTGAAGTAGTGTTGCCCAAAATCAGGAACGAGCAGTTCAGTTTCCACCCTGGTCGTTCCACTACACTCCAGGCACTCCGCATGACGGAGGACATTACCTGGGCTATGAGCACGAAGCGTGTAATAGCTGCAGCTTACCTGGACATCGAGCGAGCATTCGACAAGGTTTGGCATGAGGGACTCCTCGTTAAGTTACTGGGCATGGGAGTCCCAGATGGAATGATACGCCTCATTTCTAACTACCTCCGAGGCCGTACATTCAAAACCCGCGTGGGCACTAATTTCTCCACCCCCAGTGAAATTCACGCAGGAGTCCCACAGGGTTCCATTATCGGGCCCATACTTTTCAATATATTCATTAATGACCTCCCGTTTCGTTATATCCACGGCAGAAGTAGTCATCTGTATATCTATGCAGACGACACTGCCCTCTTGGCGATGGGCAAAACCTATAGATTAGCGTCTTGTAGATAGCAGTCGATCTTAGATCACCTCCAGCCGTGGTTCCACGACTGGAGAATCAAGGTCAATATAGAGAAATGTCAGGCCATACTCTTTTCACTAAGAGAGAGGCTCGAAGACATACCACCACAACCCACACTTTTCGGACAAGAAATGCCGTGGATGAACCAAATTAAATATTTAGGGATTATTATGGATTCTCATCTCACCTTCCGAGATCACATCCAATCCCTTCTTCGTAAGGCCAACGGGCTGATAGACACTATCCCATTCTGGCGGCCTTAACTCCTGACAACCTGAGGGTAGGACTTACCATGTATAAGGCCCTCATTCGCTCTGTCATTACCTATGCCGCACCCGCATGGGGGATTGCGGCAGTGTCCCATCTCCGTAAACTCCAAGTTATCCAAAACCAGGTGATTCGACTCATTACCCATCTCCCCCGAGTCGCCTCGAGAAGAAAGTTCCATGATGAACTAGAGTTGCCAACCATAGACGAGTTCATTGCTCGACTGGCTAGGACCCTGTATGCGGAAGCTCGTGCTAACCCCAACCCGCTCATATCTGGCCTCGGCCAGTATGATCCTAGGTTACGGCGTAGACACCAGACAGGCCCATTAGCTATACTCTTGAGACAGGAGGACAGGGAGACTGGCGTTACTCCCAGGTTTTGGTAGCCACGACTCAACTCCATGAGACTCCTTGGATAGTGCAACCGCTTTAAAATGACCTTGTCTTAAATGGGCTAAACAAATTCCCTCCCTAACAATATCTACATTTGTTGATCGATGGAACTATCATAGAGCCAATGGGCTAGTATATGTATATCCATCGATTCATAGAGTCATCCTACCTAAGAGCCAACTGGCTAGTCTCTGAAATTGAGACAACTCATCCTGCCTGAGGTTTTTCCGTGGTTTTCCTAAGGCTCTAAGACAAATGTCGGGATGAGCCCTAAAAGAAATGGGCCACGGACCTGCACTCATCTCCCCATGAATGTCCCTAATTACTCTGAATTAATTAATAATTACATCTCTCTCCTCTCTTCGTAATTGAGCTACCATAAAGCCAAATGGCTGGTCTCTAAGTTGAGACGATTCAACAAGGCTCATGACAACAATCACCTCCTACATAATAGCCCAATTGGCTAGTCTCTTATATGAGACAACTCATCCTGGCTAAGGTATTTCCGTGGTTTTCCTAAGGCGTAAGACAAATGTCGGGATGAGCCCTATAAGAAATGGGCCACGGACCTATATGCCCTTCCCCATATATATCTCCCTTTTCTTGTAAACGACGTATGCCCTAGTTCAGAACCTCTAAATTGTCTATTAAATGTACGAGGTCACTCAATTAGTCGCAATTTGAAAGGACAGGGACCTCTCAAATTGCAGATTTAGATTTCACGGCGCCTCTTCCGACGGCCTTCACATGCCTTGTCATCGAACAACAGATGACAGTGTCTTGCCATCCTAACGGCAAACAACAGCCAACTCCTCCTCGCCCCGTCCCGTGATCACTTGATCAAATCTCCGTCCCCCTCGCGTATGTGGTACCTAAGAGGCTGCGTCCAATTTCGGCATCCCCTTCAAAATTTTCTAGAGCTCCTTCAGAGGAGCAGCGTAACCCGGAGTGAGACTAGTGGCCAACAGGCTTGGAGCTCACATATTTAGTTTTGTACAACCCCCAACCCCTTGCAAGGACGCTTTTGCGTACCTTTTAAATTTGTCCTCCCAATTCTCCTTCGATTTTTCGATTTTTTTTTACGCTAGAAATCTGAGCGCCCCTCATCTTCCAACTAACCACTTCTCTTCTCCTCTGAGCGCTCCACTCCCTCACCTTCTCTTCTCACATTCACCCCGACTTGCTCAACCCTAGTCCTTCCTTCAAACCTCCTGCAGTGGTCGGATTCGCGGGACATGTTTGCGAGCTCGATAGGTGAAGGTACCTAATTCACATCTCCTTGTTACTCGCCATAGTAGCCCCCTTTTCTTTCGAGCAAGTTTAGCTTCACCTCTTTCCAGACACTCCCGTTACCCCTAACTTCTTATATCTCTCGTCCTAGCTCAATAACATCTTCAACTAGTCTCAATCAGAGTTATAGGAACATATATTTCAATATTCGAGATATTTTAACGACACTCCCGTTTCCTCTGCCCACGACCAAGTGGAGGAACTAATTATTGAAATAAATATCTGTATCTGTAACCAGAGTGTTTCCTTTCAACTTCGCAATACCATCCCCACACACACAAACACTGCGGGCTATCTTGTCCCGTCACTCCCGTTTCCCTTCTCTACACCTGTGGCTATAGCATTCAGCAGAGGGACGTCAGCGGAGACCGGCGCACGACAAGTGTAAGGAGTAGGGAAAAGGTTTGAAATTGCTTTATGACAGTTGTGTTAAGTGTACGTAGTAGTTTCTTGTTATTTTATTCTTAGTGGGTTATTTTACTACGCTATAACAACATCTGAGGTTATTTAGCGTCTGAATGAAATGAAGGTAATAATGCAGGTGAAATGAGTCCGGGCCCAGCACCGATAGTTACCCAGTATTTTATCAAATTAGATTGAGGAGAAACCCCGGGAAAACCTCAACCAGGTAACTTGCACCAAACGGGATTCGAATCCGGGCCACCTGGCCACCTGGCTTCGCCGTCAGACGCGCTAACCGTTACTTCACAGGTGTGGACTAGGAGTAGTTGAAATGTTTGGAATTGCTTTATGACAATTGTGTTAAGTGTACATAGTAGTTAAAAGGTTTGGAATTGCTGTACAACAGTTAAGTGTACGAAGTAGTTAAAATGTTAGTAATTACTTGATGACAGTTGTGTTAAGCGTACGGAGTAATTATAAGGTTTGAAATTGCTTTACGACAGTTGTGTTAAGTGAACGGAGTAGTTAAAATGTTTAGAATTGCTTTATGTCAGTTATGTTAAGTGTACGGAGTAGTTAAAATGTTAGTAATTACTTGATGACAGTTGTGTTAAGTGTACGGAGTAATTATAAGATTTGATATTGATTATGACAGTTATGTCAAGTGAACGGAGTAGTTAAAATGTTCAGAATTTCTTTATGTCAGTTGTGTTAAGTGTACGGAGCTAGTTGAAAGGTTTGTAATTGCTCTATGGCAGGTGTGCTTAATGTACAGATTGGCTAAAAGGTTTGGAATTGCTTTACGACAGTTGTGTTAAATTGTAGGGAGTAGTTGAAGGATGATTGATTATGTTGAAAAAAATTTCTTTGAAATACAGTAACTATTTCCATGATAGGCTACGAACATATCAATGGGTACCCGTTGTGTAAAATATTAAAGAGCTAATCTGCTTTTATATCAACATAATATAAAGCAGAATTTAAAAGAACCAGGTCATGTAACTAGTTTAAATTCAACCACATACAGTATAATAAAATAAAAACAGGGAGTTTAAAATTAATCCTCTAATTTGAGATAGTCTTAACTCGTAAGAACTTACTGTATCTCCTCGTATACATAAATTCAGCGTTTTCCAAATTTCTTCTGAAAATTAATATAATTAAATTTTTACAATACATTAAGGACTTAATTCCTTTTAATATTTATATATTACTGGTACATAATTTATTTATTTACATTCATATTAACATAAGATAAAGTATGGAATTAAAAAAAAAAGAAATAAATCATAGTTGATAGATGGTTTTATTGTGTAATATTATACATACAGATTTCATATTATCATAATTTACTCTAAAATCCAATGCACGGGTCTTCTGACCGTACGTGCTTTCTACCAAAAAACAAGTTCCACTTTGTAGGTTTCATCCCCCCCTCTCACCTATGATTATATACAATTACTCTCTAAAAGAAGATATTTATTAAAATCAAAATGCCGCAACAAAACGCATCAATAATATATCCTAACCTAAAACAGACATAAAAGTGTACAGTTGGGTATACACTATTATCCCTTCGTCAGTTCGTGTCACAAAGTTCAACAGCTGCAGTTCTAATCTTTCTCGCCTTCAAGAGGAACAAGCCAATATTTTATTCGTATTCTCTATTCCCCATGAGGTCAAGATATGCAAGCGAACTCCTATTATGACTTAGCATCGAGGGTGGTAAATATTTTCTACGTACATGTTCCAATTCGACACAATAAAATATGTTTGTAGGAGTCCTTTTCAATGCAAAGCGGACAAAGGCGTTCTCCTTCTTCGTTGACAATTTTATTACCATTCCATGCCCCCAATCTTAGCCACGCTAAACCTGCTGTGCTGTCTTTCTTACAAGAATTTATGTAGTCACACCTCCCCCAGTTAAGCATGAGATCTGATTGTAAATGTAGTGAGGGCTTTTCCGAACATTGGAGCTCAATCTCTTGCCTCTCGATATCGATTAAACGCATCTTCACATTACGTCATACATTCCTTCTGTTATTCTCTCCTTTCTCCCACACCCATCCCAATCCTATATCATTCAGTCTTATCTGCAGTTTATAAACCCACCCCTTTTCCCAACCTTCTCTTTGTCGAACTTTCTAGAAAATCGACCGTAGAAGCGACTGATATCCAAATATAATTTTTAACCGGTATTTTATCACCCTAACTTTCATATCAATTACTTCGTTTTGAAGCCCAAACTCCTTTAGCACCCCGCAGCTAGCTGTACTTCTGCCAATTCCAAGTATTCGTTTCAGGAAGTCCGTTTGTACCTTATTTAGTTATCCTGCATTTTCCCAACCCCAAATTTCCGCCCCATATAATATAGATGATCTAACTACAGATCCACATACTAGCTCCAATGTTGCTGCTGGAATATCTGGCATTTTAGTGATCAATTTCAATACCTTCGCAATCTTTACCCCGCACTTGCGTTTCGTTATGTCAACATGTTTAGTCCATCTCTCGTTCATTGATAAAGTAACCCCTAAATATATGAAATGTTTCACATTTTCCAATATGTGCCCGTCGTATGTCCATGTCTCATCCCTGCCATATACAGATCCATTTTTAAAAGTAATTGTCTTGGTCTTGTCTGTATTAACAGTCATGCCCCATTGACCACAATAATTCTCCAAGCAGTGAAGTTCCTGTTGCAGTCCATTTATTGATCGAGATATCAAAATCAGATCATCTGCATTTAAAAGTGCAGGTATGGAGTTCCCGTCTAAATTTGGAGCTTCAGATTCGATTTTATCGACCATCTCTGGTATGTCATCTACAAATATATTAAAAAGAAGAGGTGAGATTATGCACCTTTGTCTAACCCCTCTACGGAAGCCATATTTTCCGAAAATTTATCACAATCGTACTTTACACAGACCTCCACTTTGTCATATAATGCTGATATAGCTTTAATCATTCTCGACGACATTCAATTTTTCCACAGCATATAAAACAATGCTTCACGTTCTACCGAATCAAATGCTTTTTTAAAGTCTACAAATGCGCAGTGCAGTTTTCTCCTTGTCTTCTGTATTTCTTTTAGCCTTAATAAATCATAGTAGAAAGATTAAAGTGAAGTCCAACCAGATATAATAAAATAAATTAAAAGAGAAAGAGGTATGGACGTGAATTATAGGATACGTGGGAGTCTTAACTCCTAAATTACTTGAGAGATGTTCCGTGTATGTCTTGGATACTATGCCGTGAAGTTAGAAAGGAAGTTTTGGTTTCCCAAGGGATCCTGTTCCTTAGGGATTAAAGAGTAAACGACTTGTGATATGAGAATAAACTTGGTCATCACTTGGAGTCTTAAGCAACGGTGTCGCGGCGGTCACCGGTATAAAGTGATAGAACAGATGGCCGACAGCTTCGAGGTTCAAGCAAGGGATTTACATTTATCACTGCGCTGCTCTTGGAAGGATGTTCATTACGGGATATGGCCATCATATTTCTCTCCCAAGGTTGCGCTTTTCCGGTGGTGCGAACATCCCATACAAAGGTCATGTATGATATACTCCTCTTCACTTCAAAGCTTTGCAAGATGGATTTACTTTTAAATTCAAAAGCAGGGATTATAAAAATACGTGTGAAGACTTGAAATAAAAATTGTGAACCTTAAACTTTAATACTATAATTAAATTATTTAATATTTATATTCTCATCACATTTAAGGAAGAATGAAGGTCATATACATAACTGAAAATTATAATTATATAATAACATAAATAACACCGACCTACAAAGGTTTTACTACTCAGAGAAAAGTAAGTGTACTAACATAAATTAAGTGTGCTGATTCTAAATCATAAATCCTTTTTTTCATCACGTCTGAGTTAAAAAAACGTCTCGACTTGATTGTGGCAGCGATCGGACATCTTGTAATCAATCTCTGTACTAGCTGTTAGTATCAGTGTACTTATGCTTCAGTCAGTATAGACACAAGTAGCAGAAGCGACAACCCCAGATACTGACTCCACTGTTACAGAGGACGTAAATAAACAAGATCCCTTGACTCAATCGTGGAGCGACGATATGATGGACGAAGAAAGTACGAATGTAACTGAACAAGATGAAGATAAACACGTGCCAAATAAAACATCATCAGCTTTTGCCAAGACGAGACAACATCCATATAGAAAAGAGAAACCTAAATCTCGTGAAGAAAACAAATTGGGTTTTCCACTCTTTCGTAAATAATTTCTTTTCTAATAAAATAATAGAGCTGCATCAGAATAATCATGTGGCTGCGACTTAATTGTGCCATCTACCTGATTATTATGCAGTTTGTAATTAATTACGTTACCTTAAACATAAACTGCCTAAGAAGTCAACCAAAACAACAGATGTTAAAGCCGTTTCTTTATAACAATGATATTGATATCTTATTGTTACAGGAAGTCAATACTGGGAATTTCAATTTTCAATTAGATAGTGAATGTTGGTGATGCAAACAAAGGAACAGCTATAATTTACCACAGTGGACTATTAATACAACTTTATGAACGACATCAAAGTGGTAAAATAACGTCAGTATTGATTAACGCTGGTGCTTTAATAGTAAATCTTTATTTACCATCTGGTTCCAACAACAGGTTGTTACGTGAACAAATGATTGCTCAAGACTTACCATTTTATCTACGGCATAAGTACAATACCTTAATTTTGGGTGGCGACTTTAAAGTGTTAAATGCAAGAGATCAGAAAGGTGAATAACATCCATCTCCAAATTTACAAAGACTACGTAATGAATTACAACTTCTAGATGCTTGGAAAGTTGTTCATGGAAACAATGTACAATTTACTTTTTATAGAGATCAAGCTGTCTCTCGTCTTGACAGAATTTATGTGAATAAACAGCTAAAAGGTAACATTCTTAATGCACAAGTACAACGAGCAGTCTTCAGTGATCATCGTGCTCTACTAGTTAAAATGGAGGTCGACAATATCATCCCTCCGCATGGAAGAGGTTATTGGAAGTTAAATGAATCTTTATTATACGATGATAATATTAAAGAAGAGTTTATGCTGAGATGGAAAGCAGCTGACAAACGAGCGAACAACTGCGCACTAACAAATATACAAAAAGGGCTTACCTTATATAAACCTGCCTTTAGGTCCTTCTTCAAATACGTTGGTATTGGTAAGGCTCGTGAACAGAAAAATATGAGTGAATTGTATTACCGATTATTACAAGAACTACTGATGAAACGACGTGCTGGTCAGGATGTGGATGCGGAAATTAAACACATTAAAACAAAAATTGTGCAAATACAAGAATATATTATGGACGGCATTAAAATTCGATCACGCACTACATCAGTTGCAGATGATGAACGTGGATCATTGTATCACTTAGCATCTGAAAAGTCGAAAGGGTCAAATAAATATATATACTCACTAACAAGTGCAGACGATGTGCTAATCACCTCGACCAAAGATATAATGCACCAGGCAGAAATACATTTCACGCAATTGTTTGATACTAAACAGGTTAATACTTATGAGCAAGATAAAATATTGGACTATGTAACATCTTTCCTCACCGATGAAGAAGCATAGTTACTTACACAACCAATAAGCCCTGAAGAAATACTATTAGTACTCAAGACTGCCAGTTCAAAATCAGCACCAGGACCTGACGGTATTGGGTATAACTTTTATTAAATATACTGGAACATTATTAAAGAACCGCTAACCAAACTTTTCAATGAACATTTACATACGACAGGACATTCATTCATTCATTCATTTATTTTATTCCATAGATCTTACATGAGCAATGAAGCTTTAAGATGTGGAACATGTCAACATTTTACAATATTACAATTACAATTTTTACAAATTTTTATAGTTTTACAATTTAGTAATTTTCTACAATTTTTACAATTTTATACAATTTTTTTACATTTTTTTTACATTTTTTTTTACATTTTGGCGAGATGTAGTGAGATGAGATGAGGTCCGAGGATTCGCCAAAATATTACCCGGCATTTGCCTTTTCGGTGGGGGAAACCTCGGAAAAACCCAACCAGGTAATCAAATCAAAGGGGGTAATCAAATCAAAGGGGTTGATGTCAAGGACTCGCCATAGACCATCCGGCTTCAGTCCCACGGCTGGGGAAAACCTCCGAAGAAACCAAAGTCCAAAGGGGGGTCCAACCCAAGCCCGAACGCAGCTCCGGATCAGCAGCCTAGCGAGTCTGTCGACTGACCAACATCGATGGCTCTACTAAAAGTATACAATACATAGCCAATCAGATTATTAAATTTACAAACGCAAACGATCATTCATAAGTTGAGCTATATTATAATACAAAACAATTTAATTAAATTTAAGGCATAAACAATTCAACCAGTTGTGATATACAGAAATTGATAATACATATCATGCAAACTACTTCAAATTACAAACAAACAATTTATCAGTAGAGCTATATAGATTACTATTCAATTTAAAGCATATACAATTCATCGGCCAAATCTATACAAATATATACAATACAAAGTAGCATACTTTCATTAAGCTATACAAATTTGTGCAATTAATATCAAGTAGATTAATTCAATTTATAATCATAAACAATTCATCAGTTGAGCTATACATATTACCATTCAATTTACAGTAGGTCTGTATACAATTCATCAGTAGAGCTACACTGACTAGTAATCATTTAAGAACATATACAATTCATCAGCCAAACTATACAAACATATACAATCAAATTAGTTCAATTTACAAACTTATTTTCGTTAAGCTATACAATTCATATGAAGTAGATTAATTCAATTTATAAGCTTAAACAATTCATCAGTTGACCTATACAGTATACTATTCAATTTACAGTACATACAATTCATCAGTTATGCTAAACAAAAAATACAATACATAGTAAACAGATTAAGTCAATATAAAAACATATTTTAGTTGAGCTATATAAAATTGTACATGTCATTTAAGTAGAATAATTCAATTCACAACCGATGGGATTCAATGAAGGTATTATCATTCTAATTCCTAAAATGTCACAAGCACAGACCATACAAGATTATAGACCTATAACCCTATTGAATACAGATTGCAAGCTATTTGCCAAATTTATAGTAAATAGAATCAGATTTCACTTAACGGACCTTATGTGGAATACCGGGACGGAAGATAACTGACAATCTGGAAGCACTACGAGATACAGTATTTTACTTTTTATACCAATATACATGAATCGGCTGGACTACTTTCATTAGACTTCCAAAAAACATTTGGCAATATCAATCACCAATATCTATTTAAAACCATGAAAACGATGAACATTCCGGAAATGATTATCATTGTCGTTCGTTTTATGTACTCGGATGCATACAAGTTAATGGATCTTTTACAAAATCAATCAGACTGGCAAGTGGAATCAGACAAGGCTGTCCCTTGTCAATGTTACTTTATTCCATCTGTACAGAACCATTAATTAGAATGATTCACCATAATCTTCATGGCGAGATTTGTAATAACAAATTCTTCACAACATTGCCTTACGCGGATGACATGGTTGTATTGTCGAGAAAGGAGCAGCAACTTCCTGTTCTTCACCAGTTCCTACACCGTTATGCAATGGCATCTACTGCGAACATAAATTTCAGGATGTCAAACTTGGGACAATAGCCACCATCTCTGACTATGGCAAAAATAATATCCTAATTAAAGATATTATTAAAATACTTGGTATGTTCATACATTGAGATATAAAGAAGATAGAACTAAATTGGAATCAAATTTTAAATACAATCCGTTACATGTTCTCGAAACAACTCACTAGGAACTTAAACCTGATAGAAAAAATATGGAACATAAATTTATTTATACTATCTAAAGTTTGGTACATCGCACAAATAATACCTCTGCCGGAAGATGTAGCTCAACGCATTGAATTGGGAATTACTTATTATCTGTGGACAGGGTATATTTATAAATTCGCTAAATCTCAACTGTGGAAACGGACAGAACAAGGTCTGATTGCAGTTAATAATAAAAAGCAAAGCTTTACTCATTAAAACATTACTGCAAGGGAAAATTGAATATAAAAATTCCATTACATCTCAATCAATACATTTACTTTGCAACATCCCATATTCCGAAAGATAAAAATGTGCCTGAATAAAATACGAGAGCGCCTTCTCAACGATCCTGAGTCTATGACGACAAAGAAAAATATATACGTCATTATGAACTGTTAAAGGAACCGTTCCCTCCATTATGAAAAATATACCCGAATATGAAGTGGAAGAGAACATGGAAAATATTCACACTACCAAATATTTCAACTGATTGGGAAACAAGTTCATATAAAGTAGTAAATGATATTGTTTCCACAGAAATAAAAAAGTACCACCATAACATCACGCACTCACCTCTATGTCAACGCTGTGGCAGCTTTGATATTCTTCACCATCGATTAACAACATGCCGACCTGTAGTATGGTCGTGGTTGTGTCGAAAATTAATAAATGCCTCTCACACGGACAATCCGAACGACGTTCGAAGGATGGTTCCTCAACTGGAAATGCCCACCCAAAGCAATAAATTCGCACTAACATGGATAATTATGGGATACTTACACTACATGATCAGTGACAACAATCCAACGATAGCTGGACTACAAAAGTTACTAATGGAGGCTGAAAGGAAACTGAGAAGAAAAGGACGTAACAATTTGTTAATAATTGACAAGCAAAAACATTCTCAGTATATGAAAATAAAACTCAGTAATTTTTTATAAAAAGATATGGCGATTATTCAATAATTTACGTTATTAATTGTACTCTATTAATATATATGTATGTACATATATCTTTTAAATTGCTACCATATTAACTGTAGGTGTAGTCTCCAGAAGTAATTTTGTAAATAGTGATGGAAGCCTCCAAAAATGATTTAACCCATATCTGCCTAGTGTTGCATTTTCACAACTGTCTGCATTAGCTATTTTTCTGCAAAAATGCAAAGGAATGAATTACAAAATTAACTATGATTTAATTACTGTGTATACTACTGTAGAAGAATCAAAGGAGCCTGCAGCACAATAATTAACTTCCATTTCAGTTTCATGTGGCGGTGCGAAAATTATGAAAATATTAAACAAGAAAAAGCTATGGGCATAAATGGGTTAAGATAGAATATATTTTAGCATTATAGTATTTGGTTCATACGTTCATATATTGTCAAAATAAATGCCATAATTTGGCAAATGTTATCATAGTACAAATCTTCAAATTGTTCTTTTTCGTAATGTCATAAAATAATGTTTATTATGTAATTAATGTGTCACAAAATATCAGGTATTGTATTATGGATAGTGTTATATAACTTATGTCTTATATCAAGAAAAAATTTGTACGTGACAAATAAATGTGTAAAAAAATGTTCTGATATAGCTATACATGTTTGTCTAAGACTTACTTTCTACAATTACAATTATTCATGTATCATTTCTGATATCACAAACGATTCAATGGTATACAAAAAATAATTTGCCTTGTTTATGATTAAGAAGGCCATGTGACATAGCTTGTATTTCTCCTTCATCTCTCGCTAAAGTAAGAGACATTTATCCTTTCGATGTAGTAAATAAAATTTACAAAGTGCTTAGTTTTAATATTGTTTACAGGTTTTTGTAAGAAGTTGTTTGATAAGTAAATAAAATTAGATACTATAAAGTTTTCAGGATATTAATGCAGTTATGGCCATAATTAAAATATAGGTATCCTCGTAAAATTTAGGATATTAAGTTCAAAATTTAAAGTAATGTTTTATCCCCTAAACAAATGCAGTCATTTCTGTCAATATTTCAGATTTCAATTAATATCATTAATAATAATAACAATAATAATAATAACAATAATAACAATAACAATAATAATAATAATAATAATAATAATAATAATAATAATAATAATAATAATAATAATAATAATAATAATGGCTTTATATAACCTGGCAGAATTAAGGACGTATGAGCCTCTCTTACACTGAACCAGGATTAAAACTTTCTAACATAGTTGAACATGCAACTGTATCAGATTTAAGAAATTACATACCGATACGACTTACATAACGAGATCAAAAGAGGCAGTTACCTCTTTACCTCATAAAATAAAATAAACACACTGGAATACATATTAATGTTGTTAGAATCAAATACGAATCATATAAAATCAGAAGCTGATAATTCAATAAAAAATGTACACAATAAAAATAATAATAAAAAGGTTAGAATACATATTATTAATAAGTAACAAGTAAGTAGGATTCATATAATTAAACCGGAAACCGATAAATGAATAAAATGTACACAATAAAAATAATAAAGAACAACGCAGTGGAATACATATTGGTGTTAAGTGATAAATAAACACGATTTACATGATTACAAAATAAAAATAACAAAAAATAAAAGTAAACACAATGTAATACATTGCATTAAATATTTGCAACGCGTTAGATCCGGCAACTCATAAGATATTCTTTTAATTTACCATTAAATGAAATCAAAGTTAGGCAACCCTTGTCTTCATGCGGCAGATAATTCCAGTAATCAGAAGTAGCAACAGTGAAAGATGAAGAATACAGAGATGATGTGTGGAGTGGGATTTCTAGCGTGTTATCATATTGTGATCGAGTATTTAAGTTATGATGGCGAAAATGATTGTGGAATCGAACATATACGTAAGTGAGAGCAAAGGTGTGCGAAATTGGGTATAAGAGAGAAAGAGAATGTAACTTTCTCCTCTCGAATAACCTGAGTCACAATAATTTATCGAAAAAATGTGAAATGTGATCGTAGTAGCGGACATTACAAATGAAACGAACATAACATACCCATTATGAACACGTTGCAGTTTCTGGGATAAATCCACCCTGAGGTCACTGAATAAAGCGTCACAATAATAGAAACGAGGCACAATAAGAGTCCGTACAAGCATCTGCTTTAATTTAATTTGTTAGTGGTAGAATTGTTTTAATGAGTGAAGGATGGAAAACACTTTCTTGCATATTATGTATTTGATATGAGTTTCCCAGGTAAGATTAGATTCAAAATGGACTTCCAGGTTTTTTACAGTTGCACTGAATGGAATGATCGCTTTATTCAGATTGACAGGAGGAAGGTTCAGCTTATTAATATAGGGGATTAATCTTTTATTTGCAAATAAGATAGCCTATGATGTATCTGTCTGAAATTGTTGATACCAAGATGAAATAGGTTCGAAATGTTTATTGAGTCTATTACTACAGACATTTGGCCTATCAGGACTGGCGGAAATGTATAATTGTACGTCCTCTGTGTAAATATGATATCTGCAATGTTTAAATGACTCAGCGACATCGTTAATATAGAGACAGAAAAGCAGTGGACCCAATACCGAACCCTGAGGAAATCCTGACTCTACAGTCCACCAGGAGGAGGTCCAACACGTTACTGGTAGCCAGTAAGATGGGAGTGCTCTCAGAAAAATTTAACACTCGAAGTTTAGTTATTAGTAGATCAATGTCAACAGAGTCATAGGCTTTGCTGTAATCCAATAAAATTAATATTGTTACTAGTCGTTTATTCATATCCTCTAGAATATATTCAGTTAAAGTCAATAAAGCAGTGGAAGTGCTATGTCCGCTTCTGAATGCAGATTGCGAAGGCGTCGATAATATTAAATTCAATAAGATATTTGCTTAATTGCTTATGAATAACATGTTCAAGAGCCTCTGATAGAACGGGGAAAACTGCAGATAGGTCTATAGTCTTTAGGAGGTGTAGATGAGTTTACTTTTGGTAGTGAATAGGAGAATCTGTGTCAACCAAATGGACAACTTATGTTCCATTTGTGGGAATCGCACACCACATAACCAGTTTAAGGGCATAATTAAAAAAGTGAAGACTGCTTACGGACATTACTTCGAGTTCAAAGGGAGGGACGGTGATAAAGTATGGGCACCTCACATTTACCGCACTATGCATTATGCTGGTCTTGTAACAATGATTGTCCTGAAAAAGAAATTCATTGCTTTTCGCTGGGCCAATTATTTTGCGTGAGGAAATATCACCATATTGATTGTTACTTTTTTATTACAAAATTTCAAGAGTTCTCAATCCCAACATTCAATCTGCTCTGAAATCTGACTCTTGACTCAGAGAATCCTGTACCACTTCCGTCCCCCAAAAGGCTGTATTATTGGCAACTCATGAGGAAAAGGAGGGAGAAGAAGGAAACAATTCTGATGCTATTTTAAAAAGCAGAATTAGAATTGTTACTTGTTCGGTCAAGATGATCTAGATAACTTATAAGAAATTTATCTCTGTCCAGAGAGGTCTGAGTTGTAAGCTTCTAGAGAGCGAGAGTGGAATTTTTTACAAATTGGTACCACAGATAGCCTACGCGTTATCAGGACAATCATAAAGATTGGGTTCCTTTTATGTAAAGTAAAATTCTGTGTGTTTTTGTTCTGACGTAAATGGCCTAATGAAAGAATTAGGTTACATATATTGATAAAAAATGGAGGCTGTTCATAGGCTTTCAGAAACTAGTTTGAAAGATATTATGTTATGCATTGGTAACGAGAAATATTCTAACTTATAGCTCGCGGAGATCCTTCTGAATTAAATAGTACATTTGTGCAATCTGAATGTGGTACACTTATCTCTTCTCTTCTGTTTACAGTTAGAGTACAACTGAAGATGCGCTTCTTATGGAATAATTCTTTTGGGATTCTCAGCCGGGTGAGTTGGATTGTTGATTCTAAGCTTTCGATGACTAGCTCAAGTTGTACATGTGCTTCTTATGTTTATGGAATAGGCGTTACGAGAATAATATTCAACGCTGGTCTCTAAGTAGCTACTGAACATACAGTTGGAAAACAATGCTAAATATAGGAAAGTTGTCGACCCACAAAAGATCTACCTTTCACCCCTTATTATATTTGGCTTAACGAAGAACTTTGTAATAAAATTGAAGGTAGGAATTTTTACAGGACCAGAAATACGAGAGTGGATGTGCGATAATATATGTAGACCAAAAACCGACCCTCTCGAGTGGAACCTTGGAACACAGTCGTCTTGAGGCAACAGAGTATTCTAGGAAATTATCTAGCTTATAACTGTGCTGAGCTACTGCATTACCTGCTTAGAGCATCTCAGAATCTAGGTTGCCCTATGTATTTGAAAATGCACTCCTTGTATTTCCACTTTGACTTCTTTCCACCCAATCTCACTGTTGTAAGTGATGGAAATGGGAGAAGGAAAATTTTCTTCTTCAGTGTATTTGTTTAATTAACAATAACAACCTGGGAACGGATTTATATATACTAAAAGTTTATAAAATATGTAAAAATATATATGTAGGTGCTGATTTTTTTTTATCGAAATATAGAATTATATATGGACTTAATATGATGAAATAATCCTGTGGTTGAGGTACTGGCTGATATCTACACTTAATGGCAAAAAGAATGGACCGACTCTTGGTCGATAGAAATGCTAAGATCTATTGCGCGGTTCACTCGTGTAAACGTAACCCACTGCAAGGCATTGCAGAGGTTGTAAATTCGCCTCCCGGTACAGTAAAATTATTACTTTTTATTTTAATTTTTACTTAATTTATTAGTTTAAATGTGAAATGGCATTTGTTAACAAAATTCGTTACGCCTGCCTTGTAAAAATATTATTGAACATCACCTATGGACCATTAATAGGCGAGACCTGGCCTGTATAAACAAATTTACTTGTTTCACGTCCTAAAAATGCCGGACACATATCAAACACAAATAAATAATTAACTAAATTAACAAAAACAATTTGTTGATATATTAACAAGTCCACACCTGTGGAGTAACGGTCAGCGCATCTGGCTGCGAAACCAGGTGGCCCGGGCTCGAATCCCGGTAGGGGCAAGTTACCTGGTTGAGGTTTTTTCCGGGGTTTTCCCTCAACCCAATATGAGCAAATGCTGGGCAACTTTCGGTGCTGGACCCCGGACTCGTTTCACCGGCATTATCACCTTCATATCATTCAGACGCTAAATAACCTAGATGTTGATACAGCTTCGTAAAATAACCCAATTAAAAAAATATATATATTAACAAAAAAAAAAGGCCTGCGGTGGGGACTAGTAGCCCGTCCACAAACCACCTCCGTCAACAATTGCCCTCATTCTGCGCGGCAAGAAGTCCACAAGATTATGGAACAGGTCGAAATTCTTGGCTATCTCCTCCCACGCATCTATAACTCTGTCCCACAATTCCTCAGGTGTCCGAACGGGTGGTTGTTATGCCCAATTAGAGCGTAGGATCCTTTTGACTGCAGCCCATAAATTTTCAATCGGATTCATATCTGGTGAATTTGGAGGCCAGTCGATTGGGTCGACATCACGCCTCCTCGTAAACCATCTTTGAATCCGGTTGGCGGTATATATCGGATGATTATCCTGCTGGAAGAAAAGTGTTCCTTCTGGATATCGTTTTCGGGCGGAAGGGATCATTACAAATTTGATAAAATGTTTTCGTAGACTTCTGCCGTAAACCGGCCGTGGATGCGTTCCAGAATTCCAACCCCATCGTAAGACATCCAGCCCCACATGCGGCCCTCACGCAACCCGACTTGTAATTCGTCTCACGAAGCTTTCATCGTATCGGTGGCCATTCATACAATAAACTAGGGCAGCACTATCGTTGCTATTGGAGACAATTACCTCGTCGGAGAAAATGACATTTCTCCAATCGAAGTCCTGTCGGAGAGTAGCATACGCAGAATGCTACTGGAGACAATTACCTGATCGGAGAACCAGGGCAATGACTTATTGTTTCTGTGCCATCTTCAAGCGTAATGACGAGACGGAACGTTGTATTAACAGATAGCAGTATTGTTTGAAAGAGAGAGGGAGGTTTATTATTTATTAGAGTTTGGCCATATTCTAAGAGATATAGCCAAATAATTACATATTTGCGAGACACATATGATGGCAAATTTATAATTAAAAAAAGAAGATTGGTGGAGATTCGAACCTTGATATACTACTATCAACTTGTTCGATAGACGAATGCCGTAACAATTTACGCTACTGTGATTGTTAATAACGGTTTGGCATAATACGTAATTTTCCTGTTTATATTCGCTCCAGTTGATTTTGTATTTATCAATTTTATCATTATTCCACTCTTCAAGGGCCCTGATGTATCTAGAATCAACCCGCCATTCAATTTTATTACATATTTTAGACTCTTAAACAAAATACAGCAAATATAAATGGTTTAATTATGTGGTACCTTGTGAACTACGGCTTTAACGAGACGAGCATGCGCAATATTATGTCTCTGGAACTTAGAAATTGTCAGCGGCTCATTCTTTTTGCCGCTAAGTGTACAAATGGTAACGGTAATGGTAATAACAACAAAATGCGTTAAGTTCCTGAAAATGATTATTATGGTGGTTTTTACACTAACTTTTCTTTCAGAATACCCCAGCAGCATCATAAATCCATAAAACTAATACTTCGAAGTTCAATTGAGCTTCTTACTGGTCGAACGTGCCTGGTGATATGGTAGGAGATAGTAACACTTTTGCCTCCCAAGGAATTTTTACTTGTCGACGTTGCGGAGCTAAACGTGTAACAGAATTAAAATGTTGCAATTGTGATAATTATTACCATCGCAGTTGTGCTAAACGAGTGAACAGTGTTATTATGATTGATGAAAGTACTATACAATGTTGTAATGGTAACGTGTACAATGTGATTGAAAGTGACATTTAATCAGACTTATTTGAGGTCATTAATGTAATGGCTGATGAAAATGGTAAAGTTGACGTGCGTATAATTAGTTACCTATTTCAGCAGAAGGATTTAACGATTCAAGAACTGCGTGATAATATTGAAATTATGATGAGTAAAATGGCATTTACGACGAGTCTACTACAGAAGGAGAAGTCTACGGTTTGTAAGATTACGAGTGATAATGCAGTGCATCATACTTATGTGAAAGTGAATAGTGATAAGGAGAATGAAGTTGGTGCAGTGTCTAAAATTAATGTGATTAATGATGATTCATCTACTAACGTTGAAACACCCGATGATAAACCTATGCATAGTAGTGAGATTAAGGAAGACGAACAAAGTACTTCTACAAGGGTAGATATAGTGAAGAAGAAAAAGAATTAGCTGAGGCACAAGAAGCAGACGACCGAACAAATCATGTAATATATGGAGGTAATAATACTATCAAGGCTAATTGTATTAAGACTGTACCTATGAAAACTAAGTTATTTGTTTTATTGCCATTATTGATACATAACTTATTTGTGTCAAAGTTAGACCCTACTACTACAGTTGATATGCCTGAAAATTATCTTAAAACAGTTTTCCTGAAGCTACATGTGAAGTCATACAAATAAAATATCCTGATTCATATTCATCTTTTAAAGTTACAATTAACATGGGAAATCATGAGAAAGCTACGGATCCTAAAGAATGGCCTTTAGGTGCCTTGGTCAAGAGGTATTTTTTTTAAAAAGACGTACTACCCCTTTAGAAGAAAATTAAATAATGACAATAAAGTTAATCCTAATAATATAGATGTTACATTAGCAACGGTTAATGTGCAATTTTTAGGTAATAAAATATCTTAGTTGGGAGTTTTTACACATAAATTTGAACCTATAATTTTATGTATAACTGAATATCATTGCAATGATGATGCTGTACAACGTATGACCCCTAATTAATTATAATTTGTGCACTTATTATTGTAGGAAAAAAAACATGCTTGTGGTGGATGCTTAATATACAAAGTGTTAAAAAAATTATCCAATACTTTAGGAGATGGTAGTATGCATCAAAACAAGAAAATAATGTTTCATAAACATGGGTCATACAACACATACTTTCTGAGATCTGAACACTTTATCGTAGGAGGTGCTCAATGTGACGTCCATTCTTGGCAATGCATTCCTCTGCCCTTCGGCATAACGAATCACGCACTCCTTATAATTGAGCTGGTTGTTCTTGAGGACCAAAAGTCTAGGAGATTTAGGTTTGGGAAGCGAACACCCAAGGTGTGGGGCCTCCCCGATCAATCCAGCGGTCCTGAAATGTCAGCGTCTGGTGTTCACGCACATTGCGGAGAAAATGTGCTGGTGTGCCATCGTGCATGAACCACATCTTTAAACATGACATATACTTCAGCAAGGTAGACAATACGTTAATAAGAAAGTCCTGATAACGAGTCCCAGTTAATCTCTGTGGTAGCATGAATTTCCCTTAATATAGCGACAAGAACGCCTGCCCATACGTTAATTGAGAATCGATGCTGATGCCTTATTTCTTCAACTGCATGGGGATTTTCATCAGCCCACATATGCTGATTACGAAAATTCACAAAACCATCTCTGCTGAATCCCGCTCATATCCGCAACGAAACTTTTGTTTCCAGTATTCCTTGCGACGTATCAGCATTCCATCAACTACGGTTTGATTATCTGGTAGTCTGCTGCATCGTAGGACAGAAAAATTCTTTACCATAAATGGACGTCACATTGAGCACCTCCTATGAATAACTGTTTAGAACTCAGAAAGTATGTGTTGTAGGACCCACGTTTATTAGACATTTTTTCCTTGTTTTGATGCATACTATCACTTCCTAAAATATTGGATAATTTCTTAACACTCTGTATACCAAAGAAACAAGTTCTTATAATGTCAATGCCATTGTCTTCATTTGTGGTTGAAATGTATTATGAGTGCTGTGCAATTAAATTAACGTTTTCTTATTCACATTATAATTGTTGTATTATTAATGTAGATCTTGTGATGGAAACTCAGATATCTTTTTTGTAAAATTATATGATATACTTGCATTTTTTAATAATCAATTTAAAACCATTCATCTATGTGCAGACGTAAACATTAATTATTTAGGCATATATAATATATAATATATAATATATATAATTATTGGATGATTTATTACAATATTTTCAATTAAGATGTACATCTTTGGAACCTACTCGAATTTTTGTAAATAAGAACGGTCATATGTCATAGTCTAAGATTGATTATATAATTACTAATGCTTTTGATAGCTCTTGAACTACAGAAGTTGTTCAACCCAACCTTGGTGACTATCTGGCTTTAATTTACAATATCAATCTAGCTAGACAAATTATTCCTGTCGAATCGGAAGTAAAACGTTTTAGGAAAATAACTGATGGTTTAACTGGTCTAAGATTTACTGTTGACGCTTTAGATTTTTGTATGATGTATGAATTGAATATTAATGCAGACAACTTATTTATTAAATTAATTAATATGATTATAGGTGCTATTGATATAAATTTACCTATGTTGACAAACATTTACACAAAAACTGATACCAGAAAGTATGAAAATTATAGCACCTGAGATTTTAAAATTGAATGATCAACTTAGGAATATATTTTTGTTAAAAAAATTTTTCCATCAAAATCTTGATTTATTTCAACTATATAAAAACAAAAAGAAGGCCTACAAGAAATCAATCCTTAGTGAAAATAGTAAATACTTTGATCAACTTATTTGTAACTCTTCTAACGAACCAAAACAAACTTTGAATCTGGTAAATAGTAAATTAAACAGAAAGAAACCTGTAGGATGTTTTACTATTGTACATAATAATGAAAGGCTATCAAACAAGACATGTTGCCAATGCATTTGGATTATATTTTTCAGCCAATGTGGAGGATGCTCTTACTGAATATTTTGGTCCACGTAAATCTACGTTACGCAACAAATCTTTAGGAATTTGTAACAGTTTTGTTTTCTATGCTATTGATGCTAATGAGATTGTTAAAGAATTCAATCGTTAAACAATATTAATAGTACTCGTGTTGACAATATTTCCTTGAAATTATTAAGAGTAATCAGTGACATTATTACATCTCCTCTAGCCTTTGCATTCAATCGTATTACTAATGGTGTTTTTCCATCATTATTAAAAACTGCGCTTGTTAAACCAATTCATACGAAAGGTGATTCTACTGATGTAACTACAGAGCCATATCATTGTTAAGCACAATTTCTAAAATATTTGAACGCTTAATATATAATAGAATGTTTCATTTTTTATTAAAATTTAATTTAATTACTCCTAATCAACATGATTTTCTACCTGGTAAATTAACGTAAGCTGCCCTTTATGAATTTAGTAACTATATTTATGAAAATCTTGATAATGGTAAACATGTAAATATATTCTGCAAATCTAGTCTTTCAGGTGAAGCTCCCTGTAAAGCATATTTGGATAATTTCAAGAGAAAAATTGTTCCGGGGCCGGGTATCGATCCCGGAACCTCTGGTTGAACGTACCAGCGCTCTACCACTGAGCTACCCGGGAACCCCACCCGACACCGTCTCAACTTTTCTCTTTATATCCAGACAACTCGCGTGGGCTGACGAAACGCCAGAGACCCACAACGAGTGCACACAATCTCTGTGTGACTTGGAATTGTGGTTTTCTGTTAACGTACACAGTAACGTATATATTATGCAAATCTAGTCTTTCAGGTGAAGCTCCCTGTAAAGCAGATTTGAATAATTTCCGGGTATCGATCCCGGAATCTCTGGTTGATCGTACCAGCGCTCTACCACTGAGCTACCCGGGAACTCCACCCGACACCATCTCAACTTTTCCCTTTATATCCACACAACTCGCGTGGGCTGACGAAACGCCAGAGACCCACGAGTGCACACAATCTCTGTGTGACTTGGAATTGTGGTTTTCTGTTAACGTACACAGTAACGTATATATTATGCAAATCTAGTCTTTCAGGTGAAGCTCCCTGTAAAGCAGATTTGAATAATTTCAAGGGAAAAATTGTTCCGGGGCCGGGTATCGATCGCGGAACCTCTGGTCAGACCACGGGAGTTGTGTGGATATAAAGGGAAAAGTTGAGACGTTGTCGGGTGGAGTTCCCGGGTAGCTCAGTGGTAGAGCGCTGGTACGTTCAACCAGAGGTTCGATACCCGGCCCAAGAACAATTTTTCCCTTGAAATTATTCATGTAAATATATTATTTTTTTATTTATGAAATACATTTGATAGTTTTCATATTAATTATATATGTATAAAGTTACAAACGTTAGGTTTTAGAGGCGCATTTTTAGCATTTATAAAATCATACTTGTCAAATCGCAAAATATGTGTAAATATTAATGGTATTATTTCTAATGTGTTTTATGTAAATATGGGAGTCCCTCAGGGTTCTATACTTTGACCTCTTATATTTTTACTATACATAAAATTATTTGACTAATTATTTAAAGGAAGGTAAAGTTTTATTATATGCAGACGATACCACTATTACTCTCTGTTCAGAGTCTTCTAATGATTTGATAAATAAAGTTGACATAGCTATATCTCAGTTCAAAACGTGGTGTGATTATAACAAATAAATTGTTAATATTAAGAAGACTGTATGTTTAAAATTTGTTAATACACCAATGAATATAAATTTTCCATGTCAATTGGGAGATATATTGACTCAAAGCCAACACAGTACTAAATTTCTTGGCATAATTATGGATAATCTATTGACTTGGAATGAGCATTCTGATTTTATTGCTAAAAAATTTTGTTCTGCTAATTTTGCTTTTTGCAACTGAGAGATATACTAAACACCAAAATATTGATTTCAATTTACTATGCTTATGCATATCTCAGTTATGCCGTTTTCTTATGGGGTAACTCTACAAACGCTAATAGGATATTTATTGCACAAAAGAGAATTATTCTATCCATTTTTAAATTAAAGAGTTTTGACTCATGAAAACCTTATTTTAAACAATATAACATTTTAACATTTCCATCCATTTATATTTACAAATGCCTAATTTTCTTAAAGCACAATTGAGAATAAATAAAACAAGAATTTAGATTATCATAATTAAATACACGAAATGCACATCTGTTTTCAATAAAAAACCATAGACTTGTGAAATATGAAAAATCGCCTGCCTGTACTGGCATTGTGTTTTTTTAATAAACTACCAATGCAGATACCAACTTTAATCTTTCAAACTTTCTAAATTGCATATTGCACTATGATTGCTACCTAGTGTATTAATTTTTCTCTCTATTCCATATATGCATATTTTAAATTGTTTTTTGGACTTATATGGTCACCTGTTATGACAGGCGGATTTTATTATTATTGTTGTTGTTATTACTATTATTATTATTATTATTATTATTATTATTATTATTATATAAAATTTAAAGTGACAGTTAAAGAGATTAACTGATCAAAGTTTTTATTCAGTATAAGAATTCTTAAATTACAAATTATGACTTAATATGCAATACTACTTGATTATATTATTTATTTTAAATGTATTTTAATTTGTAGTGTTTTAAAATTTTATTGTGTTTCTTCTTTATTATGTAATTGACATTACATCCATGTATATGGTCATGTATTGAACAAGCAATCAATCTATCAAAATTTGAAGTCCTAGTATTAAATCACAAAATAACTTTTTATAGCGTTCCACTTTCTTTGCACCTCAGTGTATGTATATAAATCGTGCAATAACATTCAAATCCGAGCCTTCGTGGCGAGATCGACATGTCCCGCAGAAGAGGGACTTTCCATCTCGTCTCAATAGCTCAGTCGGCTGAAGATTCTTCGTGTCATGGGGAAAAGAATAGGTACGAGCCCTATACCCGCGAGTTCTACATATTTCTTTCATTTCCTTAACAACAATAAGACTGAGTTTTTCAGAGGACTGAGATTAAGTGACTGATCACGAACACAATGAGACTTGTTTTCGGTAAGCGTTAATGGTCACAGACAATAGAAAACTAAAAATTATAATATTATAAAAGAATTAATATTGCGTTAATTATGAAAATATATAGGCCTATTAAAAATCCCTGACTCTGGACATATTTTAACAAATATAATTATTATAATTTGGAACTAAGATGTTATTGCAAATGGGGTAATCATTTTAAATAATAACAATAACATTTAAAAAAATTTTAACAAGCAATAAGATACTGATTTTAGTAGCAATATAATTGAATTCGAATACTAATCCTATGAGCCACTGACACGAGTCACGACACAAGTTTTTATCCAGTCATTTGGTCTCACCGCAGGCAGGTGATGTTCCAAAATACTGAAAAACAATGCTATATCTCTATAAGGTCAAAGACAGCAATCATGAAAGGGGCCACGACAAACATAACAAGGACCACAATAAAGACGACTACAAGACAATGGTGCTTGTCGTGATCCCTGTCTTACGTCGTGTCGTGGTCATTGTCATGAATCTTGTTGAATCTTGTTGTGAGCCTTATCGTGGTCCTTCATGTTGAGCTCATCGTGGTCCTTGTCTTCATTATGGTCCTTACCTTTATCCTTGTTGTCTTTCTCGTGATAATTATCTTGTTCCATGTCATGGTGCTTTTAGTGATTATTTTCGTGGTCTATGTCGTGATCCTAATCGTGGCATTTGTCGTAGTCGATATAGTGGTCCTTGTTGTCTTTGTCATGACCCTTACCTTGATCTTTGTCTTTGTTATGGTGTTTATTGTGGTCCTTGTCTTTGTCATGTTCCTTATTTAATTATCATGCATTCGTTACATTGGTCACGACAGCGCGTTTCTAACAAATACCAGAGTTCCATTGGAGTCCCATACAACTGACTTCATCTCACGGGAACTCTATTGAACTAATGGTTAATAATATAGTCTACTCTTATCGAGAACATAATAAAGAAGTATTACAATACGTATTTCGCTGGGTTAGAAAAGAAAGAATGCAATTATTCATCAATAAAATAAAAGGTATTGGGATTAAAGAACTACAACGGTCAGACTCGAACATATTACCTCTTAGCCTCAGGTCTAACGCGTTATATATTCCATCAGAGCCTCCAATGATATCGAACGAGGGTGAAACAAGTAGTACATTGACGAGCTATCTTAATATTTGTCGGCAATTTTACAGATCCTTTGAAGGCTAAATTTTGAAAACGCGGTTCATTATTTCTTAACAGGTGGCCTTCATGGAATCCCTAGTAAGGTCCCAAATCGTTGCATAACATTTCACACTGCTATTTTTAATACTGGAATAAGAGTATCAAATGTAAACAACTTTAACAACAACTCAGATATTTATCGTCAGAGACCCTGGGTTCCTTACATAAAATTGCTTGTCTGCAACTCCTCTATAACCAGATAAATGTTTTCAGTTGAATTCTGAAACACTCTGTATAAGAAAAACTTCAAATTAGAGTCGCTTAGAATAACATACTTATTCATTCATTCATTCATTCATTCATAGTTTTTAGCCCAAGGTCAGGTCTTTCACTGCAAACTCAGCATTCTTTCATCTTTTCTATTTTCTTTCTTCCTCCTAATTTCTGCTTATATGATCCATATTCTTAATGTCCTCTATAATCTCATATATTCTTCTGTCACGAACTTTTTTAACGTTCACCATTCCTTCTAGTGCGTCCTTCAGTTTACAGTTTCTTCTCAGTGTGTGACCCAATCAATTCTTTTTTCTCATTTTAATCACATAATTAGTTAGTAGACCATTTTATATAATTAGAGAACGGATCTTATGCGTGTATATATATATATATATATATATATATATATATATATATATATATATATATATATATATATGTATGTATATGTATATATTTATTTACAGTAGGCTGTATATACAGTATATATATTTCTGCTTATAGATAAAAGGCTGTAACTAGGACGAAAATTCCGAACCAGAATACGACAGGCTAATTTGTGTAATTATGAAAATTTATTTGATATAAAAAATATATAATTCCGAAACATTTTTTGTAAGTACAAATTTTAATTAATTTAGCTATAAATATATTTCAAATTTCAAATTTATTTATTTAATAAACTAGGTTTATATTACATTAGGCATTGCAGCCCGAAAGAGCAGAAGCTCGTCCTCGGGCTCAGTTCAGTCTACTTATATAAAATTGAAGAGTGTTAATTCAGCACAATAATATTAATATATAGTAAAATACAGACCATGTAATGACATATATAAATATAGAAAATATAAAGTACACGTTTATTAGATTACAATTTTAAACTCATACAGCTTAAGGAAAGACAAAACAATTTAATTATTAATCTAAATTGTCTCTTAAATCGGTGTGTGTTCAGTGTACTTAGTTCAGGGTAAGCTCTAATTAATGCATTGTATATTCTGAGTCCAAAATTTCTTCTGTGTTTTAATCCAGCAGTTGTGTGGCATTTGGGGGTGTTTAGAAAGAAACTGTAGTTTTGTCTGGTATGGTATTCATGAAGATCAAATTTAAATTTATTGTGTTTTTATGAAAGTAAATCAGAAATGTTTGCTTATAAATTTGTTCTAGGTTTGATACACCAAATTCCTGAAAGATTAATTTCGTTGGGTAATCAGAAGGTTTATATAGACAAATTTAGATAATTTTTTTGGAGCAAATTCAAAGGATGGAGAGTCGATTTTGCCATTCCTCCCCAACTTAATATACCCTACTGAATTATTGATTGAAACAGAGATAAGTACACAGTACGCACGCAGAACATAAACAGGTAAATAAGAACGTAGGATGGAAAATTTGTGGATTGTTTTACACAGTCTGTTACACAGGAAGGAGATATGCTTGTCCCATTTTAAATGTTGGTCAATAATAATGCGTAAATATTTAACTTGTGAGGATATACTCAAAGCGTTACATGAGCAAGTAGGTAGGTTACAATCATGTATTGTTATATTTCTATTATTATTTACTTTTAGTTGTTCAAGGCTATGTGATATCAATGAAAATGGTATTTAATTTTGATTTAGAAGCGTTCAAAAAAGTAAGTGAGCATCCAGCCATTCTTTAATCATGTTAATACTACCGTTAGAATTTTTTTAAGTTTCATTCCAACTCGAACCGCTAAATATAACCACAGTATCATCAGCATAAGAATACAGAGTACCAGAATATTTCTCAATGTCAATTTTAAATAAATCGTTGAAATATATAAAAAACAAAACAGGACCTAAAATAGTCCCTGAGGTACACCTATATTAATGTTACGTGATTCACTAAGGTGATCATTTATTTTAGAATATACAGGGTTAGTTAAAAGTCCCGCACCACCTAAGTAACTTTTGAAGCATGTGGTTCAGTGACAAGAAACTTGGTATGTGGGGATAACCGTATACTAGGAACTCAATAAAGGTAATACCGAGTTTTTTCTACTTCCGGTTTAACCAGAAGTAACTCCAACTCTCTTATTTTAAATGGAACACCCAATATATTTTTATTTTTGAATAAAGCTCATTAAGTGCTTTTCAAAAATTACCAACACTTGATACTTCTGTATAAATTCAGTGTTGCTAAGTCAAGAAAATAGAAAAGTGTATCGAATTTTAAAATAATAAATGCACTACCTGAATAACTTTTGAAGCATAGGGTTCAGTGATATGAAACTTGGTATGCGAGGATAACCATATACTAAGAACTCAATGGTATTACCGAGTTTTTTCTGCTTCCGATTTAACCGGAAGTAACTCCAACTCTCTTATTTTAAATGGGACACCCAATATATTTTTTAATTTTGAATAAAGCTCA
This sequence comes from Periplaneta americana, assembly GCF_040183065.1. Lineage (NCBI taxonomy): Eukaryota > Metazoa > Arthropoda > Insecta > Blattodea > Blattidae > Periplaneta > Periplaneta americana. The sequence goes on from NC_091124.1 coordinate 111,037,003, forward strand.
TTAAGAGCTTTTCAAAAAGTACCCACACTTGATACTTCTGTACAAATTCAGTGTTGCTAAATAAAAATGGAAGTGGTGCAAGATATTCCTAAAGCCTAGTTAAACTGTTCCTTCAATGGTTTCTATGATCGACTGACATATTGTAAAGCAACTGAGGGCTACCAATTTGAACACATAATTTAGAAGGTGAGCTAGCTTTGTTTTGTTTTTGTTAAGGAGTTATTTTAATATTCGATACACTTTTCGGTTTTCTTGAGTTAGCAAAACTGAATTTGTACAGAAGTATCGAGTATGGGTACTTTTTGAAAAGCTCTTAATGATCACTATTCAAAAATAAAAATATATATTGGGTGTTCCATTTAAAATAAGGGATTTGGTGTTATTTCCGGTTAAACCGGAAGTATAAAAACTCAGTAATACCAATATTGAGTTCTTACCATATGGTTATCCTCACATACCAAGTTTCATATCACAGAACCGTATGCTTCAAAAGTTATTTGGGTGGTGCATTTATAATTTTAATATTCGATACATTTTCTGTTTCCTTGACTTAGTAACACTAAATCTGTACAGAAGTATCAAGTGTGGATACTTTTTGAAAAGCTCTTAATGAGTACTATTCAGAAATAGAATAAAATATTGGGTGTTCCATTTAAAATAAGAGAGGTGGAGTTACTTCCGGTTAAACCGGAAGCACAAAAAACCGGTAATACCAGTATTGAGCTCTTAGTATTTGGTTATCCTCACATACCAAGTTTCATGTCACTGAACCGTATGCTTGAAAAGTTATTTAGGTGGTGCGGGACTTTTAACTAACTCTGTATATTATATATAAATTGTTGCTTTTTTATTATAATTTTTATATTCAATTCAAAAACTCGTACACACTACACAATGTGAATGACTTTCTTTCTTAATGCATTGCGTCGTGGCTTGACTGCACGTGCTGTCTCGTAACCCTTGAAGGAGAATCCCTTATCTATGAGTGACGGCTGACGCAACGCATTCGACTGGAATATTCTCCAGTCAGGGGGTTGGCTTGATTCATTCAGACCATTTATCTGGTACCGGTACAAGAGTGAAGTGATTAGTGATATAGTGCTTATACCCGTTTACAGCAATATGTTGCTGAATTTAGTGGTATTTCTACCGTGACTGAAAAATTCTTACCTGCAAAAATATGGGAAATCTCTAAATACGAATCAACGATCTCAAGTCTTGCAGCATTTAGCAGGTAATGAACATAGACTGGCCTCTTCACGTGCAACCTCTAGACAAATTCTTTGAGATGAAGCAGCTTCCTCTTCACATACTTCATTTTCACAAACTTCTGAATATTACGGACATTTATACAAAGCTTTTCTTTCATCTGATATTCAGTTGTACAAATTGAAAAGTACAGAACTTAGAAAATTTAATACAGAATACACAAATTTTGTAACCTCAAAAGAATCAACATTAAGAAAAATCTATGTCCCTGTGTGTTACAAAAAAAAAAACTAGGAAATATCAAAGGAGAATATGAAAAAAAAAAAAAAAAATGTCGGTAAGCCTGGACGAATCACCGGACTCTAGCGGTATCTACTCTTACTAGTAGATATGCTAGAAAATAACGAAAAGCTTGCAAACGGTGTTTTCTATTAATATATATGGAAATATCAGATTCGAATCATGCAACGATGTCTCACTTATTCAATGAATCTCTGCAGTTGTCATTGCCGAATGAGGTCAAATTTGATAATGTTTTACTCTTGTTATAGTTGCTCCTCTGTACATGAACGAATAAGGCAGCAGAAGGTCTTTCTGTAAGCTGATACATGTAACTTGTGTAGTCATGGTCTACACAGAGTATGTGAGCAGGTACGTACTTAATATTCTGAAGTGGACAATTTAATTTCAAACGGCAAAAAAGTGTTCGTGAAAGTACCAACAAGAATTGATTTGTTCAAAGTCAAAATTCCACATCTTGCACTTCTACCTAGACCCATAGTTATTCGTTGGGGGCACATGGTTAGAAGCAGTAGTGTATTATGCAGACAATTTTTTTAATTGAAATCAGTGATAGATGAACTAATTAAGGATGATGCTTCATCAATTAAAATTCTTTAGAACTTTCTTAGGGACAGTTCTTTCAGTGGCGTATACTGGTTTAAGGGTCTGGGCTACCACTGACCCTATTATTACACAAAATATATTTTAAAATCCCTATAATAAAATTCCTTACCTATTTATATGTGAATTCCAGACGTCTTGATTGGGACGAAAATACTTTGATGACTTCGTCATTGAAATTACAGTTGGGCCGCTTGCGAAGTTTCTGTAGAAATGACTTTTCAATAGACATCAGTGCCAAGCCGGATAAACGTTCTTGTGTATGAGTTGATCTACAGTAGGATTTTATTCTCTTCAACGCAGAAAATGTTCTTTCTACCGATGCTGACGTAGCTGGTATTGTCACAATTAATGTTGCCAATTTAAGGACTTCAGAAATAACTTGGTTCAGCTGGTTTTCATATATGGCAGATAATATTTCATGGATAGGTTTGTTCGAAAAATCAAAGACTTCTGCTGAATATATTACACTTAATTCATTTTTCAAACGTACTTGATCAAAGTGACTGTTATAGGACTGAAATAATTTGTTTAGTGCCTCACTCGGGAAGTTTTCTCTATAAGCAGAAAATTTTTGAGATTCTAGAAGATGTGTGAACTGAAGCTTTCCATAATCAGAAAATCTGTCAGTAATTTCCATGTGCATACGATCTAGTATGCTGTAGTACAGCTGCCTGTATTTCAATTCATCATCTCCTTTTCTTTGCTTTAATGGTGGTTCCATTGTATTGGCTGAAGAATTTTCATTTTCCATATTACTCCATATGGACGGAAACCCACTACGTCTGAACTCGGATATAGTATTTTTTAACTTTGATACCTCTTGCAAGCAGTATGCTATGTCTAGACTTTTTGTCTGAAGAATATTGTAGAGCACATCTGTATGTGCGAACACTCTAGCATAGACTTCAAGAAGAAATATATTCTGAAACTGTGTGAAAAAATACAAATATCCTTGAGCCTGCACAATTACATCATCATCCCAGTTTTCTTCAGAGTCATTACAAATTATATTTTCAAAGAAAGCAGTCAGTTGTTCTCTGCATTTCTTTACTGTATTTACAAGCCGAGATGTAAAATTCCATATAGATGGTGCTACTTTTGGGAGTTTCTTTTTCATAAATTTCTTGAGTTTTTCTGATCTTTTATGAGATGATGAGAAAAATGCAGCTAAACCCGACAGTGTTTTGAAAAAAATGCGGCATTCTGGAATGGTTGAAGTAGTTTGTTGCAAAACTAAATTGAGAACATGGCTGTAACAATGGACAAATAGTGCTTGAGGATACTTTTCTTGAACTTTTGTTTTTAAGCCATTAATATTTCCCGCCATAACTGAAGCACCATCGTATGTCTGTGCAATTAACTCATTGCCGACATTGTATTCTGCTATAACACCTTCCACATGCTGAAACAAAGCAGCAGCAGTTTTGCCGAACTGACATTTGTGAATCCCATAAACCGTTCTTGAACATTGGCAGTACTGTCGACGTATCTTAAAACAGTGGACAGTTGACTCTGATTAGAGCAGTCACTTGTTTCATCAACAACAATGGCCACAAAAGGTGCTTCTTCTATTTCAGATTTTATGTTTTTTATCATAACCCCACTTATAGCAAATATTAAGTCATTCTGAATTGCGGGAGAAGTACCACGGAATACTGTTGAACTCTCAAGATGATTGGCCAGTAAATGGTCAAATTCACTTAAGGAACTTAAATATTCAATATAATTTCCTCTATTGTCTGATTCCACACTCTCATTATGACCCCGAAAATCCAATTCTTGTTTTCCTAGAAAGCAGACTGCGTTAATAAGACGCAGTAAAATCTCCCGATTTTTTTTCACAAGAGCATTGTGTTGGTTGATGTGTAGAGCTTTTTGCTTATCTAGCTGTAAATCAATTCTTGTCTTCCCAAAGTTTGCAAAGTTCATGCTACTATAAATATGAGCTTTTGATTTGTCGTGTTTTAGGACTGCCGTTCGAAGGGAGTTCATATTAGAAAACTCCTCTTTTGACCACACATTAGTTTCGCGGCTAAATAACAAACATGGCCAGCAAAATAGTTTAGACAGTTTAGAACTGCCACACAACCAATTCCACTTACCATATGATGTTGAAGTGAAATGGCGTGTGTAATCACGCTGTTTTTCTTTTACGTCCATGGACAAATTTAACTCAGGAGTTGGTCTTTCCATTTTCACAATTTCAACTTCCTCGTTGTATGTACGACGGTTAAAAGGCACTTTTAATAAATCTTCTATTACACAGTCATTTTCAACACAAACCTCTCCAGAAACTGCCATATTTTTCACAATATCACTTAATTGGGAAATTAAAAACTTAATAATTCACAATTAATATAACTCTTAGACACTTGAACAAATCACAAATTTAAAATACTGCACTGCAAGACCACAATCACATTCATGAGTTAGCGTACTAAGCGTAATGTTGCTTCGCGCCTGCGAAGAAACCGATCACGAGAGCGGCAACTCACCCGGCCTACACTAGTACACTGCACGATGGAAACAGAGGGGAGCGGGGGATGGGCAGTTGTGCGACAGGACAGCTTAGCGTAACGGTCACAGGCTACCCCTCCTAGCAGCGGTTTCTCCAGTGATGCCGCCTTGGCAACTTGTTTCTTTTCGAGAGCAGAGAGCGCATATAAATCTAACAATTATTTTAATTTTAATTACTGTGGTAAAACTAATACGGTAATACAAAATTATTACATTATGTTATATTATAAACTTTTTCTTTTGTAATTTCCTTGGGCTACCGCCGGTAGCCCCGGTAGTCCGCAAAATACGCCCCTGAGTTCTTTATAGAATGAATGATCTTACATACCCGCAAAATTTGAGTTCTTTGTGTCACTCTACAAAGAAATTACAAACATTAACCAACTTGTTGAATGAGACAGTTAATGAGGTACATAGTAGTCACAAAAAATAATTCCCTGAAAGACAGCAAAGTGGAATCTATTACACAGATATTTAAAAGTGTATTTGAAAATAATTCTGAATTTCATACTATATGTAAAGCTGCCAAAGCTTTTCAAGGGCAGCGAGACGTTGGAAAATCTTCTGTGATGTTGAATGGTCCTTCTCTCAGTATCGTGCCTTGTTCCGATACAACTGACATCGGTTTGTGATGAAAAACTTTGTGAAAGACTTTACTGTTCACTTCAACAGCGAGTTATTAAACCCCCCACAGTCTCAACATGACTGGTGAATATTTTTTTTATATAACACACTTAAATTTTGTAACACTGGAGCAAAATATGTTTACAATTTTTACACATATTTTCCATTTTCATACATATTTTACATTTTCTATAACATAATAAAATAAATTTTTATGCGTATTTTACATTTCTCTTTTTACTGAATAAGAAAATAAATGTACCGCGAAGTAAAAAATGTTTGGACTTCACAAATAACAACAGGAAATTCATGTGGTTGATAGAGGGCAATATATGAAATGAAATAATTCACAAACAAGGAATACTAAACACATGAAGGAAATATATAGAAGAGTTACATGAGATAAGGAATCGTCCAAATGACTTAGCTATAGGAGAAAAAGGAGAAGAAGAAGAAGAAGAAGAAGAAGAAGAAGAAGAAGAAGAAGAAGCCGTATCAGAAAACAAAAAAAATGTCTACTTCAAGGGAAGTAGATGAATTCGCGTTTAAGGAAATGAAGAATGGGAAAGCAACAGGAGTTGATGGAAACTCCACTAAATTAGTGAAACACTAACTAATTACAAGAAGGAAATACTATTATTATGCAAATAAATATATGAAAAAGGCAAATGGTCTGAAGATTTTACGGAGACAGTGTTGCTTCCAATACCAATGAAAAATAATGTCAAGAAATGTAATGAGTTCAGAACTATCAGCCTGATATAGCACTCGGCGAAGATTCTCTTGCGAATACTGAATCGACGTTTACATTCAAAAATGGAAGAACAATTGGAAGAAGAGTAGCTTGGCTTCAGGAATAGAAACGGTACGAGAAATGCAATTGGACTGCTAAGAACAATCGGCGAAAGATACCTAGAGAAGAATAAAGAAGTGTATGTAGTATTTGTGGACCTAGAAAATGCTTTTGAGAGAGTGGATTGGAATAAACTGATGGGGATCCTAAAGAAACCTTATAAAAGCAAAAGGAATATCTTCTGCGATCCTCTGAAAAAATAACTAAGGAAGAGACAAGTGAAGTGCCTTGTATGGAGTGTGGCATTGTGTGGGGAAACATGGACATTACGACAAAGTGAAGAAAAGTGAATAGAGCCATTTTTAAATGTGAATATGGAGAAGAATAGAATGTGGGAAGTGGACAGACACAATAAGAAATGAAGTTGTGTTGGAAAGAGTGGGTGAAGAAACAATAATGCTGAAACTGTTCAGGAAGAGAAAACAGAATTGGCTGGGTCATTGACTGAGAAGATACTGCCTACTGAATGATGCATTTGAAATAACAATGAACGGAAGAAGAGTTCGGGGCAGAAGAAGATATCAGATGGTAAACAACATTATGATATATGGACCATATGAGGAAACACAGACGAAGGCAGAAAATAAGAAAGATTGTAGAATGCTGAGTTTGCACTGAAAGACCTGCCCTTGGGCAGAACACTGTATGAATGAAGAAGATAAATATGTTCAAGTTTTAAGCATATAAAAATCCGTTCCCTGGACTTTGTAAAAGGCTTATTATTTCTAAACTAAGGAGTGTTTCACAAGAGGAGCTCAGCTTCTGCATAAACTTACAGTACAGGTAACAAGAACACCGTTGTGTGGTACGATATACTCATGTAACCCTAGGGAGAGGAGAGATTACAGCACACCATAAACATATCAAGTTACAGTGCGGATCAGGCTTAAAATGTATTCTATGTCCTAAGACGATCAGGTTCTGCATATGTAGACCTATACTATTTCATCCGCTGTGGCTCATGTAGTAGCTGAAAATCAGAGAAAATTGGTTCAACTCACGGCAGAAAAAGAAAATTGCCTTTCTTTCTGCAATACTAAGAAGAAAAGATAAATTCTGACATTAAAATCACATATAAATATTTAAATAATGTTAATGTTTTTAATACAGTCTTCTTGATATAGTTTGTCATCTCCCAATATATAAAGTCTATAGGCTATCTAAATAATGTCTGCCAGACTCACATAAAGCAACGTCCCCAGCAATGAAATAGCAGGTGATGCTTTCAAGAGAATAAAACTAAACAGCGCCAATCTAGATATGAGCCGTTCAGAGCAAAAGTCGTGTAAGTCAAAATTGGGTAATAGGTTTAAAGTAAAAATTCTGTAAGATACAGCGCAAAGTAGCAATTAATATGTCCTTCTTGCTATCCACTGACTACTAATAGCTTAAATAAATTGAATATCAATTGCTACATTGCGCTGTATTTTACAGAATGTTTACTTTAACACTCATTACAAATTTCTGACTTACACCACTTCTGCTCTGAACGGCTCATATATACCGCTGGCACTGTATTATAAAATTGTATGTAGGAGCATGCTACTTTTGAAAAACAAGATGTCAAAGTTTTAGGCCATAAGCAATCGTTATTTCAACATTAGTTCTTCATACCAGGGTATATGTCTTACATTTTCTTGCAAATGGCTTTTAAGGAACACGGAGGTTCATTGACGCCCTCACATAAGCCTGCCATCGGTCTCTATCCTGAACAAGATTTATCCAGTCTCCACCATCATATCCCAGTTCCCTCAAATCCATTTTATATTAAACTTTCATCTACGTTCCAGTCCCCCCATAGGTCTTTTTACATCCGGCCACCCACCTAACACTGTATATGCATTTCTGGATTCGCCCATTCGTGCTACATGCCCTGCCCATCTCAAACGTCTGAATTTAATATGCCTAATTATGTCAGGTGAAGAATACAATCCGCGCAGTTCTACGTTGTGTAAGTTTCTCCATTCTCCTGTAACTTCACACCTCTTAGCCCCAAATATTTTCCCAAGCACCTTATTCTCGAATACCCTTAGCCTCTCTTCCTCTCTAAGTGAGAGTCCAAGTTTCATAACCATGCAAAACAACCGGTAATATAACTGTTTTAGAATTTCTAACTTTCAGGTTCTTTGAGAGCAGACTGGATGACAAAAGCTTCTCAACAGAATAATAACAGGCATTTCCCATATTTTTCTGTGCTTAATTTTCTCGTAAGTGACATTTATATTTGTTACTCTTACTACAAGATATTCGAACTTTTGCACCTTTTCAAAGGATAAATTTCCAATTTTTATATTTCCATTTAGTACTACGTTCTGGTTACAAGACATAATCATATAGTTTGTCATTTCGAGATTTATTTCCAAACCTATTTCTTTACTTGCTTCAAATAAAATTTCCGTTTTTTTTTCTCTAATCGTTTGTGGATTTTCTCCTAACATTCACGTCATCCACATAGACCAACAGCTGATGTAACCCATTCAATTCCAAACCCCTCTGTTATTCTGGACTTTCCTAATGGCATATTCTAGAGAAAATTTAAAAAGTAAAAGTGATAGTGCATCTCCTTGCTTTAGCCCGTAGTGAATGTGAAATGCATCATAGAAACTAGTCTATACGGACTGCTGTATGTTTCACTGAGACACATATTAATTAAACGAAATAGTTTCTTGTGAATACCAAATTCAATAAGAATAGTAGCTATATAAAATTTCTTTCTTAACCGAGTTCTATGCCTTTTATAAATATCAAAATAACTGATGTACTGTACCCTTATACTACCATTTTTTGTCCAATATCTGTCGAATACAAAAAATGTGAACAATATTCGATCTATTACACCTAAAACCGCAGTGATGATCACCAATAATTTCATCTACATATAGAGCTGATCTTCTCAAAAGAATATTGAACAAACTTTTGTACGACGTCAACAAAAGTGATATTCCTCGAAAATTACTAAAGTTAGACTCTTCCCATTTCTTAGAGATAGGTACAATTATGTACTCTTTCCATACTTCTGGTACAATTTCCTTTTCCCAGATAGCAAGTACAAGCTTATAAAGTTCGCTGGATAATGCTAATTAAAATATTAATAATATGCATCCTTAGTTTGTGAATATATATGCTTGTTAACAAATTATTTAAAGTAATATCTAAACACTGGCCTGGTAACATTAATTATAATCTCTTATTTAAAATAACAATGTCGTATATAAGGCGTTACACTCAGAAAACCAGATGTTATTTAAGAATTACAGTCATTTGGGGTAACTTTGTACCAGTTCTCAATTTTACTAGGAGATTTAATTTCACATTTCCTAAGTGTCATTGATAACTTTGGATTGAGGCCATTCCCATAACCTACGATCGCTATGCTTTACTTTCTATCTATTACGAGTATATCCGTTCCCTGAAGAATATTTAAGGCTCTACGTTGTTAAATATTGCATTCTGTTTGCAGAAGCTGGTTTATGAACGATTTTCAACTTTAGGCCTATATCGTAAGTAAATAATTTTATATTAGTGTAACAATTATTATTAATATTAATGCTTATCACCTCTTTAAAATACAGTAATAACCTCGTGACATACACAGTCCTATGCCTTGTAAATGATAAAATTAATCCGACAGTGCTGTTTTAGTTTGATTTCTGGGTTACTTTGTACGGCTACAAAGCTTATATGATAATAGTGATTCTTTTATAAACATTTAATTTGTATTATAAGTAAACATAATTAATTTGTTTACTAAACAACATGAGACAATTATTACATAAAATTAATATAAAATATAACTACTAGATCTACTATGCACACACTTAAAGTTTATATTGAAGAATTGATTTTTTTACTAAGTACCGCATAGTTGTGTTATTATTGAAATTTCTTTGACTTTGTTTACTCAACTACTGTTATAATTTTACACGTGTCTTAGATTTCCATAATGCGTTGGAATTTTTAGATAGCAAAAGGTCAAATGGATTCTCTAGAAAGAAGACATTACGCAATAGGGTGTATCGAATTTTTTTTTTTTTAATGAAGGTGGCTAGTGCGGAAAAGTTGCGACTTGTGGCAGAAAGACTGCAGGAGAAAGAAAATTAAATTTAATCAATATCTTGTGTCTCCGCATCAATACTGATGATTCGAATTTATAACGCATCTTGTAAAAATTATTATGACAGTCTGCATGCCTATACAGCTACCCCTCGTTAACCAGATCTTTTAAAAGTTAGCAAAGATAGTACAAGAAAAGAAGTATCTGGCACCAGTATCTTCTTGTAGAATGAGAGAAGAGAGGGATGCTGGTAGTCAGGGTAGAATCTGCCCAGCAGTCGTATTTCGTAGGCTACGCTGGCCAGATTTGTACCGTTACGGTCCCTGTGAAATAGTGTATCATATCAGTGCTTTAGTGGTACATGCAATATAGTTCTTATGCATCGTCTTGTCATGAGTGGAAAAAATAATTCCATACTCGCCGTACTGCTGAGTCCTTTGTTCGATATACCAGGACCGATAAGAGAGTTGCAACTTCCAACCTATAAAGATGTGATAACACATTTTCTTTGGATCAGAGATTTAAAGACAAACGAACTAGGTGGAAAACACCATTCAGTAAAAGACATCGCTCATGTTACTGCCGACAGACTTATCGAGGTTTGAAAAACAGCAAGCCTTCCTACCATCAGCAATCGTAGAGTATGGAAAAGATGAAATAGTATCATAGTAAATATCAGAATATTCTGAAATGGCACTAATGAAGTGGGCTAACCTCAAGGGCGCATGAATAGGCTTTTATTAATAAAGGTCGAAAATTGTTTAATATATGCACTTGTAAGTGCCCGGACCCGGAAAGTCTCTGTGAATGTGAGTTATGTAGGAAAGTTCCATTGATAGGAGTATCCTTTCTAATGGATCAGAAAAATTAACGAAATATGATTATTGATAATATCGACATTGTGACGACGAAGACACTATTAAGAGTGAAGAGAGGAAAGCGAAGAGGCCCATTCGCCAACGATCTGAAGAAGTGAGACTTGAATTCCAAGGAAGAGAAAAACAGACATCAGTTACAAGCTCTGAGTCTTCGCCTTCGCACCACTCGGAACAGCAGTGAAGGAGTGTGTATTCTGACTTCGAATCGAAGCCTTCTGGTGCTCAGGCTCGCTTGCCTCTACCAAAATTATCTTCATCAGCCTTCAGATAGGCACCTCGAGGAGAGATGTGGCTCTAATTGCGACAGCTATGCTACAAGCGCGAGCATGATATCTACTAGGAATAAGGGTCTTATAATAGATAGTCACGAGAGAAATTAAGGTTGGAGATAAAATTCAGAAAGAAGAAACACCTAATAATAAGTTCATTCGAACAGTATATTTTGATGGTCGTAAGGACAGGGCACTAACACAGGAGAAAAAGGACAACGGATTATATCGCCAAGAAAACGAAGAGGAGCATAATTATAACTTTATTAGAAGAACCACATTCAAAGTATATTCGACATGTCTCCCCTTTCTCTGGACATGGACATTAGATTTGAAGAGCAGTGCTTCAATCTTTAAAGGGAAGTAAATTAGATGTATCGCCCCTAGCAGCACTTGGTTATGATGGAGCCTCTACAAATACAGGAAGAAAAAACGGAACAATGGTGTGCATCGAAAAGGAAATCGGCAGGCCACTACAACGAATAATTTGTCTTCTCCATGTAAATGAACTTCGACACCGCTATCTCATGAAACATCTGGCTGGTATCACTACAGGTCCAGAAACACGTTCTGGACGTATCGGAGAAGAGTTGCTCCATTGTGAGACAAATCATGGCGAATTTAAAAGTTATTGAAGTATCCTGGATCAACAAAAATAACGTGGAACGGATCTTCGATCTTAGTAGGCCTACTGACCAGGAGTATCTTCTGGGGATCTACAAAGTCGTTCATTCTGGCCATTGTCCGATAGAGCTTGAAGGAAGAAACCAGGACCAGTTGATCAATTGGATGACTTACAACTGCTTATAGGATTCTCCACTTGTATGTGAGTTATAGTAACCCTTCACATGATTTAGTGTGCATTGCTGAGAAATGTCATGCTTCAAAACGAAGTCTGAGTATGCAGCGCAAATCAACATTTGACACCGAAGTATACTACTAAGGGTGGGTAGAGGGATGGGGCTGGAAGTGCAACCACCTCCTCGTAGTGAGCCCTGGGTTATTTTAGAGTGTAAATTTAAAGAAATAGGCGAAGAGTTTCCTACGAAACAAAATTTGAAAACAGACATAGAGCGTTAAGCTCGCAAAACTTTAGAGCTGATGCGGAGACACAGGATATTGTCGAATTACTATTTTCTTCTTTTCTACATTCTTTCTGCCACAAATAGCAACTTTTCCGCACTAGCCACCTTCATTTTTTAAGAAAAGTTTTTTTTTTCAATATACCCTAATACGCAATAAAGGCAAGGTATTCCAGCAAGCACTAGATGATATAAACACAGGAAAACTTGGTCAACGAGAAGCTGCATGCTTGTATTCCATCCCAAGACAAATACTAGTAAATAAATTGAGAAATAAATACATAAATAAATTTGGGAGGTCAAATATGTTTTCACCAGAATGTTGATGCTCTGTGCTATGATGACTTTGTAATAGTCTCATATAAACTGTCACTGTTCCCTGGTAGGCATACAGCGATGGCATTGACTGCGTAATCCCTCTCCAGACACAAAGTCAGTTGTAAGGTCAAGAATGGAATGCATTTGGTTGTGGCCTGACCAATTTGAAGTAATAAGGAAAGTTAATAAGTTGGTAAATAAAAGAGGCACGTATGAAATGATTATGTTAAGGCTGTAAAGAATTTGATTAGCGAATTAAAAATAACTTACATCTAACATGTATGTAAGTAATAAACAAATAAGAATTATGTTTATATTTTCTTTTACACTGCTGGTATATTTTACTGCTATAGTGAAGTTTTCATACTTTTTTTTGACTTCATATGAAATAAAATTTCATGTATTTTCTTATTGTATGGTCAAAAGTTAACTTGAATTTGAAGGGAAATATAGAGAATTGAATTTAAAAGGAAAATATATATGTGGTACGAAGTTTCCCCAATTAGCCGTGTAATTTGTACCAGTATTAAAATCAAATTTCATCTATTTAAAATATGATTTTTGATGGTTATTATGTCTCAACTCATAAAATAAGTAGTTTCTTAAATAATTTACTTTTAGACATAAATTTCAATGCAGATTATTTTTGGTAAGTATAAAAATATGATAGAAGTGGTATAAAGTTACCTCAAATGACAGTAAAAGTAATAGGTGTATAGAATATTAGGTTTAAACATGTTCATAAACTTTTTTGTAAGAAATACCTCCTGGGTATAGCGCTGGCCTTCTGTGCTCGAGGTTGCGGGTTCGATCCCGGCCCAGGTCAATGGCATTTATGTGTGCTTAAATTTTTACAGGCTCATGTCAGTAGATTTACTGGCATGTAAAAGAACTCCTACGGGATAAAATACCGGCACACCGACGACGCTGATATAACCTCAGCAGTTGCGAGCGTCGTTAAATAAACCGTAAATTAAATTGCTCCAATATCACTCGCCAAAGTGACATATTTATCGGAGGCTTTACTTTAGTGTCCATCATTTAAAAAAGTAGTAATATAGAGGTTGCCGAACCATAAAAGAAACGCTGAACACAGAGATTATAATTCTTATACAAAGATCCACTGACGCACCCTCATATCTCCACTATATAAAATGGAACTGTAACAAACTCAGATGTCGCAATGTTGTCAGAAAACCGTTGCTGTCATCGTATGGAAAAAAAAACTAAAAAAAGATAACCATAAACTTCGGACACTTAAACAATAACTCTAAAACAAATTTAATAAAATTCAGTACAGAATTGGAAAATATATTTTACGGTAATTCTCACCCAAAAAGCAATATAGATATAAACCTAGGCGTCGAATTCATTCTGCTGAGTTTATTTATAGATGCCTCTAAAAATGAGCTTAAAAGCAGTGTTTTTGCTCACTGACAATCAGTTTCATTCCAGATCTCTGGCTTATAAAAATATGATGAAGAACCTCACGAAAACGTATTCCAGATCCTCAAAAGTACCTATTAAATATCTTTCTTCATTCTTCCTTTCTTACTTTGCTTACTTGTCTGACTAACGCATCACAAATGCGGGCCTCCCTGGTCATGGAGTCAGTATGACGCAGGGTCACCGCTGACATCACAGGACGATCACAAAACAAAGAACAAACACCCAGTTCCGTGTACGGACTATCATTTTTCCACTGGGTAGGTCGAAAGTACATCGGATCGCTTGGATAGGAAGCTCACGCGTTATCCACATAGCCACACCGGCTTACGCTGAAGGAACCTTACGAAAACATATTCGAAATCCTCTCTAAGGTATGAAATATAGGTAAGTAAGTGGCTTATCCTTTTATAATGAAGGAACAGGCCTTCTCCATTCAAGCAGAACTAACTACTACAAACAATTTGAAATATAATATCGACCTAATGATATGAAATAGGTAGTTATTCACGTTACAAAACCGTATGCAGAACTTAACATGCGATCATGGAATTTAAAAACGAGCGACAGCGAGTTTAGTTATCCATGTGTGCATGTTGAGTCGGTCGTGTATTGTACAACATTTTATGGTATTTTGAATCGTATATCTTAAGAGAAAATAAATTAATGATTATATTTTGCATGTTGTTGGAACAGAAATTACTGAGAATTTGTAGCAAAAACAACAATTGAGAAACGTCTTAATCAGTTACTATGATAGGAAAAACGTTATAATCGGTTATTATGACAGGAAAATAAAACAAAACTGTTTACTACAAATGATTTTGTCTGAGATTAGTTTGTAGAAATGGATTGCAATGAAATTCCTAACTAAATATTGGTATAAGTAGAACAAGTAAGCCAAAGAGCTATAAGTTACCAGGAAAATCGTGGGATCGATATTATAAGGAGCTGTCACTATTTAATGAATGGCGAAGAAAGAAATGAAACGGTTGTATACTTTACAGACATAGATGCACCTCTGTTACACAACTTCTTTAATTTTTACTATTTATGTGTAATTACTGAGCTTAATATAGTCAGTTAATGAATAACATTATTTACTTTTAATGTAACTTATATTACATTTAATTTTGAGAACATGTTGTACAGGCAAGTCATTGTAAATAGATAAATCATTAAACAGAAAGCCTTCATTTGACTGTCATATTTATTGTGAATCACTCAGTAAGTGAACATCATGTGGAAATAGTTAGTGGCTACTTCAGCCTAATCGGCATCATTGGCATCATTGTGTGAACGTAAAAGTAGCCTATAGAGTGTACTAAATAGTCATCTTAAGGACCATAAATAATGACAAAAGATGTGATAAAAACAAATTTTCGTTATTAAAATGTACATAAGAATGGTAGAACATATAAAATGGCAACATAAAACATTATATACCACTATGAGATAAGTTAAAATTGATAAAACGAGAAGAACTGTTAAGCATTAGGATAAAAATCACTGTTCATGTGAAATATATTGAAAGACTTCATGTACAAAGTACTATTCTGGTTCTTAAAGACAGATTTTGTCAAGAAAAGGTTAAGTACAACTATAATACATATAATTTTTACAATGTAAGTGGCCGCTAAAGTAGATGCAGTTGTTGAGGTGCGGTAGATAAATGTACTCTGCGACGTAAAAACAAAGGTGTTTACTTTGGGAATGAAATAATGGATGTTTAAACTAAAAACACCATATGTAAATATGAATTCATAGATTAAAGTAAAGCGAAACTTTCATGTGATGCTAAGAGATAAATAGGCTAGCAGCGAATAGTTGTGGCCGTTGTTCAACAACTGACTCAGACAAGAGAGGCCTTAAAGCAGCCATCGTCAACTGGCCTGCATAATAGTTAGGAGCGCCGACACGCTGGCTGAGGAGGTAGTAGTGTGCAATGTGTCGAGTCAAGCCAACGCATTCCATCACAGAAGCTAACTTTCTGACCATAATTTACAATGCCTTCTTCGATTGTGTTCTACACGAGCATTGACACCTAACATAAACCAGTTAGTGAGGGAAAAACGAATTAAAAAATCCAGAAAAACCAATGCTAATGATCGGCGAAAATAATTGTTATCATTTGTTATTTGCATTGTAATAAAATAATTTAGGCCTACTTCAATCTTGTAACAGAAACAACAATATGTTTCATATGTTATACAAAATAACAAATAATTGGTTTTGTGATATATAGCGTCAGATAAAAAATGGATAATTAATTTTATTTCATTGACGACACTTAAACAATGGAATAGGATGATAGGATTTAAATATTAGTAATGGGTTCGATTTGTTTAATATTTTGTAACAGTGAAAATGCATTACAGGTCTGTAAGTTCTCAATTACTTTAATATGAAAAATAAAAACTATTTGTTTTCAAAACCGCTGCAATACATAACGAAAAAGTACAACTTACTTGTTGTCTTAAACTAAAAAGTGATTTAAAAATCCAGGAAAACCAATGCTAACGAACAGCAAAAATAAATTTTATAATTTGTTATTTACATTGTAATAAAATAATTTAAGCCTACTTTAGCCTTGTAACAGAAACGATAATATGTTTCATATGTTATACATAATAACAAATAATTGGTTTTGTGATATAAAGTGTTAGATAAAAATGGATAATTTATTTTATTTTATTGACGACACTTGAACAAAGGAATAGAATGACAAGATTTAAATATTACTAATGGATTCGATTTGTTTAATATTTCGTAATAGTGAAAATGCATTATAGATCTGTAACTTCTCTTAATTACTTTAATATAAAAAACTATTTACTTTCAAAACCGATACAATACATAACGGCAAAATACATATTGTTTCTTTTCTTAAAGTGAAAAGTGGTTTACTTATTACACAGTTCCTCTTAAAATAAATGAAGTACATGCTTCTTCCGTGTTTATTATAATTATTAAAGACTGATTAAAAGAGTTGAACAAGTGGACGGACGCCACTGCCATCACCCGATTCCTTCCCCCCACCTCCTGCTGCACAGTTGATGTCTAAGGGATAGAACTGAGCAGCGAGCAAACTGTCTCTGCACCATAGTGCACTGAGATGACGACTCCTGCCTTAAAGATTACGTATTTATCCAGAAGGCTTCATGTTGAAGGCAGGAATTCTATTGGCAAGTTTACATAATGGATTGGATACATTCATGAACTGTTAATTAATTAACGAAATGTTGTTGTTATGAAATTTCGCTACGTAAAATTCTTCAGCAACATTATGAATACACTCATCAATGATCCTTCTTATGGTCCTTAACATGAATATTTAGTACACTCTACACTTTTACGTTCACACAATGTTATGCTTCCTGATGATGCCGATTAGGCGGAAGTACTAGTAGCCACTTAATTTTTCTACATGATGTTCACTTACTGAGTGTTTCACGGTCAAATGAAGGCTCTTCGTTTAATGATTTATCTATTTATATATTTAAGTTAAACGCACTACTTGAATCTTTTTATCCTTACTGTCTTGTAAAATCTTTTTTTTTTTGTGGGGGGGGGGGGATCTTGAATCGCCAGTTTTGGTATTGTGCCCTGAGCTCCGACAAGAAGGACTCAAATTTTTGTATCTTCTAGTCGGTACCGTTCTTATAGAATATTATAAATGTAAGATACACTTATTTGAGCATGAATAAATCTTACCCTGCCCTGAAAGATAATCCTGAGGTCGCCTAAATCAGTTGCCAATCATTTTTTAATAAATCAAGTAATCCCCAGCCGTTATTCTGTTAGTTGGTCTCCATTTATTCATTCACCCAAAGCTGAATTCTTAAGAAGCCATCAGATAACTAAGCTGCGATCAGGTCCAGAGCATAAAATGTGTTGATGCAATGTTAATTTTTTTCATGAATATTTTATAGTAATAGTGGAAATTTTCTTGTTATTAAAATGCAATAAATATATCCAACATTACAAGTGGAAGTGTCAGTTGATGGTGACATTATTGCTACCAAGCTACGATAATAAATGCATAACGAAGTGTCAACTTTCGGGCAGTATGATGAATGAATCGAGGCAATTTGTTATTGAAATAGGAGGAAGGAAGGGAGGGAATGCAATAAATTCATTGTCAAAATGTGCTATCACTACAGATTAACAAACTGAAACCACTATAATGAAGAACCTGTCTGACTGGAATACAAGCACACGTTTAAACAATGTGCGTTTCTCGTGGCGGGCGGAGATTCCACGTCTTGATTAGTGACATCGATTTTATAATGCTAACGAACCTCTGTTAATTTATTACGATTGCGTTCAAATATTACTGCGCTAAATCCAAAACACCGACAACAAATTTTCCTCCAGACAAATACTCACATATCTACTAAACTCGTTAATATTCTTTCATATTATTGGGTTCTTTTTCTTTATATTCATGCATCTAATAAATTTTCTACACTTCATTATTCGTCGTTAGTCACAAATCCATTATGCGCCATTTACCATTTGTCCTTAATTAGTCGCAAATCCTTTGTTCGTCGTTCGTTTGTGTTATTAACTAATGATTCGTTTGTCCTTTGCACGTTTCTGGGTACCGGTATATGTATAAATTTGCAATACTTTGTAATCATTCCTTTATTAAATATTAATAATTTACAATTACAGTATATACAGTATGTAGGTATTTGAGATGGGATAAAATATTATTTTTATGAAACAGTTTCGACTGTAACTGTTTCAAAGAAACAGTTTCATAAGAAAATGTTTATAACATCTTTATAACATCAGGGTCAACTGTTCAAAGTGTTTCAACTTCTCATCTGCTTCAGAAACATGTTTCAAACCTCTAGAATCGTCTTTAAATCAGCTGTTCAGTGTATTATGACAAGGAACCCTAGGAGAGTTCAATAACGATACACATTAGCCGGTAATATTTTCGCGTTATATTAATAATTAACACTATGTTTGGGCACCATGAACATATTCTCCATCAATGGGCGGCTAATAATAATTAATATCTCCTCCATAGGCTACTGTTACACGAAGGCAATGTGGAACATCGATAATGTATCGTCTTTCGATTGGAGGTCGACGATAGCGCTAACTTGGTCTTTGCAGACAGCAAAGTAACAGGGAAGCTGTTTAGAAATTGAACTGTTTATCTCTTGGAACCATGTGGAACATTGAAGTGATCACTGGAGCAGTTTAACACTCTTGGAGCAGTTGGAACAAGTTATTTCACGAAACTGTTTCGACACTGTTTTGACACGAAACAGTTTCAAAAAAACTGTTCCAGCTTTTTTCACCCATTTCTAGTACGTATGCACACCAATGGTTGTAAAACGAGTCATTATATCACAGAGCTGACTTAAATAAATGTATATGATATATGAAGGCTAATAAATATAATTTAAATTATTTTACAAAATTGTACGCATAAAAATAATTTATCTGATCGTTTTCCAGAAGTAATAATATTATTATACCTATAATTAACGATTTGCCTATGGTAATTAAATATTTACTGATGATCTATACCTGTTTACATTAATAGAAAGAGTTTCGGACTTACAATTTATACAAATATATATTTAAATGTTTATCAATTCATTTTACATAATTAATTAATTTTAATATTAAGAAATATATTATTTTATGACATACAAGGACTAGGCTACATATTATTTTTAAGAGCTAATTAAATTGGTTCTTCCAAGCTCCTGCTTTTAACAAATAAGAGATGCCATATTTTTTCCCCCCATGGTTACAGTTGCTTTTGACAAACAATCCTGGAACGTTACATCATTCACAAAGCGTAGAAATCGTTAAAATTTATTATCAAAATGGGTCATCCGTTCCCCAAGCATCCCCGTGAATTACGTGAAGTGTACAATGTAATCGTAATCGTCCATGCGAGAGAACAATCGACTTTTGATCGAAAAATTTGAGGCAACTGCCTCAGTCGCAAATCAAACAACGCCTGTACGTGAAAGACGTTAACTCCAATGACAACACAGTCGCCGTTCGTGAAAATGTAGGCGAGAATTCGCGGAAATACATTATTCAGCGAGCACAAGAATTGGGTCTTTCATCGATCAAAACTTGACGGATTTTGAATCTGGACTTAAAGTTACATCATTACAAAATCACACTCCTAGAATAATACTGACGTGACTCCCAAAAATTTAATTTTGAGTTACAGTTAATTTTGTAGTCTTTATTTTTAATCCTCTATGAAACAGTACATCTGTCGTAACCTATCTCTAAGTTCAAGTGCAAATTCTGCAGAGCAGACCGGAAATAATGCTGGACAAAAAAAGTTTTTCCTCTGTTGTGAGAGCCATAATTACAGAAATCAACACAACACTGAATTCAAATTATGTCAAAATATTGTAAACAATAAAAAATTACTTCGTTGCAAGGGAAACGTGGACAGCAGGTAAGTGATATTTTCAGTACTATCTGCTTTCACTCATACCTTATTAGTAAATCCGTTATCAATACACGTTTCAAATAATATAAGACAGTACAGTACAGTACCTTATTCTAAACTAGCCATACACGTGCACTTCGCTGCACTTCTTAGAATTAACTATTGACAAATCTAAACACAGTTTTTAATTACTTAGTGAATAATAGCTTTTTGTATGTTGTAAGTCGTTTGGTCCTGAATCATTTTGAAAGTTGTATTTAAAACTATGAATTTCACTGTTATTATCATGCAATACTTCCTGGAGTTTTTAAGTCAACTCTACTTTTAAGATTGATACTCTCCCGGTCGGGGCACATTACCTGGTTGAGGTTTTTTCCGGAGTTTTTCCTCAACCCAATATGAGCAAATGCTGCGTAATTATCGGTGCTGAACCCGGACTCATTTCACCGGCATTGTCACCTTCATCTCATTCAGACGCTAAATAACCTAAGATGTTGATACATCATCGTCGTAAAATAACCTACTAAGAAGGTAAAAAAAGAAATTGATATTATATTAGCCCGAATTGATATTATATTACCCTAATAGACAATTATTGGTCAGCGCCTGAAATAAAATATACTTGAAAGAGCTGAAGGCGCTCTTACCTTTAGCTGGAAGAAAATTTCCAATTAAATGATAAGCCTATGCTTGAACTTAAATGATGGAATAGAACTGACTTTATGTATTTGTTTCGCACCAAACGATGCCACCTAAAATAAGATGTTGTACTGTCTTATATTATATTATATAATTTAAAAAGTGTGTTGATAATGGATGTACTCCTATAAGTAAGTTTTTAATTTGTTATGGAGGCTCTTGAATTTCAGGAGGAACGACTTTTACAACAGCGGAACATAATCTGCTTGGCTCATTACCCAATTTTTTTTTCATTATGTTCATTGCATAGTTTATTCATTTTATCTATTTTAACATAATTCAATTGAGAATAGTTAAAATTTGGATTATAAAATAATGGAATGATAAGGTAACGTACTATTACTGCATACTAAATCAATACACTCTCGTTGTTCATTAATTCTCTGAGATGAAAATGAATGTGGTACATAAACATTATTTTAAGGAATATAGGAAATGAATATACAAAATAGTCTATCAAGTTTTCTATGCATAAGAATCTACTTTAACCTTGTCTGTCCTCGATTTACTCTAAAGCTACTGTGATAACATTATAGCATTAGGCCTATGTCCATCTAGAGAAACTATACTTTCCAATGGTGAAATAATAATTATACAAATCGGTTAATTAACTTCTGAGTTTACCTCATACAAACACAGAAACATTCTCTGTATGTTAATATTGATAAACATATTTTATATATTCCCACCATGCAATTATATTCGTATAAAATAGTATTAAATGAATAGCTTCCGTTTGTTCTTGTCGTCCAAGGCCCCTTACAAACGAAGTCATTTGTTTTCATTTCATTACAACCCATTAGGTGGCGATAATAAAACGCATTGTTATTTTTAAACTCATTTGTCTCATTAAATATCAGTACTACGAAACTCTTTCATAGAATAAAGCGTATTGGAAATAATTTTAAAGAAACTTTTGTTATATAATATTTTTCATGAAAATCAATAATAAGGGAGATATTTCGATTTATTTAATTCAGGCCCCCTCATAACGCCCCATTTAAACAACGTATTTTAAATGCCATATTGCCTAAAATCTAAGTTAGAACGGGCTTAATTTCTTTTACAATTTTCATATAAATCGGTCCAGCCATTATCGCCTGAAAAGTTAACCGCATCCAGACAGACATACAAACAAAAATACAAAAAAACTTAGTTTTGATTTCAGGATGATTAATTATACATGTTGACACGAATTATTTTTGGAAAAGCGAAACTTACCAGAAACATTTCGGTCACAGATTTATTATTAGTAGTAGCCACCGGCGTAGCTCGGCCGGTTAAGACTTTTGCCTGCCGATCCGGAGTTGCGGTCGGCCGCGGGTTCAATTCCCGCTTGGGCTGATTATCTGGTTAGATTTTTCCGAGGTTTTCCCCAACCGTAAGGCAAATATCAGGTAATCTATGGCGAATCCTGGGCTTCATCTCGCCAAATATCATATCGCTATCACCAATTCCATCGACGCTAAATAACCTCTTAGTTGATACGGCGTCGTTAGGTAACCAAGTCTATGTTATCGTTTGGTGACAAAGTCTTCTTCCAGCTGAGAGTAACAACCCACAGTTTTTAAAAATATATTGTATCATACGCTGTTAGGGCTGACATAATACCACGCTTAAGTAAAATAATTTGAACAACTCCAGAGTGTATTGCATGGTAATAACAGTTACATTGATACTTCTAAACACAACTTTGAAAACAATTCAGGAAAAAACAACTTAGAACTTCTAATACACTAATTACTCATCAATAATAAAAAGTTGTATTTTAAAATATAATAGATTTCGGAATATGTATGATAAGACTTTCCTGTGTTAAACTCCAAACGTACCTCGTTTAAATCTTTCGACCTATTTATGTTTGCAGTTTAACACAGAAAAGTCTTATCATACATATTCCGAAGTGATACAGTGTTAAAAGTTGTGTAATCAAGATGTATAATAGATTTAATTCAATTTCCATTATTATTATTATTATTATTATTATTACTATTATCATTATTATTATTATTAAAATTTTTATTATTAATTTTTTGTTGTAATGATAACTACAAATTAATATTTTATTAACTTCGTAGTTTATTACTATCAACCGACACATTCAAAGTAATGTTAAATTTCAGTTCGTTTTGCGTAAAAACCGAAAAACAATATTATTACTATTTCTTGTATCTTCGACTTTATGGTGGAATTTAATACTCTTCATGAAAATAGTAAATAAAACTTATGTATTTAATATTTCAATAATGGAAGGAAGGTGTTAATTTTGCCAAAAGAGAACGATAACGAAAGTACAATATATTTTGTCGTCTGCTAGGGAAGGGGTCTGTGGTGAACTTGCTAGGAGCTAGCCAGTAGAATGTTTACTATCGCCTCAACTGGCAATCTTCCATGTACTAAACTTTGTGACTGCATATACTAGACTGTGAGACCATTCACTTTCCACTTGATATTGAATTCAACCCTTTTTGTAGCGACTTTGAGTCTAATAGTACTTCCAATTACAAAACTGTAACAAATTATTTTAATTTTTTTCATATCTTTGTTTATCTTCATCGGCAGTTTCCTCTGCGGATGAAATGTCACTGTTCAACGGCAGACATTTCACAAAAGGCTGCTTCCTATCATTGACAGATTTCTTCCTGCTTCCTATCAATGACAGATTTCTTCTCCATGCGGTTCACTTTTTTTGACTGAATAATTTCTTTTGTCATTTACTTTTCATTTGAATGTTTTCTGGAGAAATTTACGAACTTTTTTGTTTACCTTTATAAGCCTCCCAGATACTACGTCTTTTGTTGGTGTGGGTAGTAGTTCATAATAAGAAGTGAAAGATAAAGAATCGTTAGCTATGGCTCGATTGGGGGTGGAGGTAGAAGGTGTGCGATTGTTATTAGGATTTCGAACAGTAGCTGAAAGGGATATTGCTCTGAGAGGTAGGAATGGCAGCTATTCATATTTCTTAAGAACATTAGGATTGGAAGGATAAATTTCGCGAATTGATTTTCAGCATTCTTCTACCTAGATCCACATGGCGGGATAAATAACATTTAGGAAAATCTCCAGCCATCTTATTGCTCTTAGATAAATTACGTTTATGCTGATCTCTTCAGCAAAAGCAAATGTTGTACATCTGTCTCTTTCGAACTAAGACCAAATCCAGATCTGGAAATTTAATTCATTCCTTACCCCTTTTTACGTATATTTGCACATGTTTTCAAAACACGTCTGGTTTAAATCGACAGGTCTAGAAGAGATATTTCGTTTGGCACCAAAACCAACGCGATACCATATCGGAGTCGCGAGATGTAAGCTACTGGCCGGAAATTTTCGCCCACGTTCAAAATGACCGTCAGTTGCAATATTTCGTTTGGCACCAAAATCAGCGCGCTAACATATCACAGTCACGAGATATACTGCTCGGAAATTTTCGCCCTCGCCCAAAATGACTTATCTAGATAAGATCTTCCGTTTGACACCAAAATCAGCGCGCCAGCAACTCGGAGTCAGATATACAGCAAGGAAATGTTTGATTATGTCCAAAATATCCGCCAGTCGCCGCGGGCCCCCACCCTCGCCACGTACGCGGCGCCACCTCAATGTTGTGCCCGCAACGGAGTCTTATACCCGACCGAACGAGACCACATTCAATTTATTTCAATCGTGTTGTTAGTCACGAAGTTACAGTGTCGGAATGGATCAGGCTGGAAACGTTGCATCGACTCAAACGTTACTCTGTCCTGGTAACCCATACAGTAGACTATAGGCCTATCAGTCTGATTTTAAAGCTGTTATTCACGTCAAAGTTAAAAAGAACAAATGTGTTTCTATTTATCTGTGTAAATGACATCTAAATGTAGCTACAAAGCCTTCAAGAGCTTTCAGACTTATAGTATATTGTAACAATGCATTATCAAGGCCAAATTCTTTTAGAAACTGGGTCGTCAGTTTTGGTATTGTGCCCTGAGCTCCTGACAAGAAGGTCTCAGATTTCTGTACCATCTACTTGGTACCGTTCCTTATAGAAATTCACAGTAGGGCGATATATTGACCTTTTCTATTCGTGGTTGAGTGAGATGACTCTTGAACATAAATGTTTGATCTAAAAAATATCTCTTCTTAGCAGGCAGTTTAATTAATGACGATTATGTCTATACGTCTAATGCTACCGTTACTAGTAAGACCGTGAGCATCGATATCTATATAGGTACTCTTTTTGCGCAATGCAGGGGCAATCTGTAGAATGATGGCTGCTATTATTGAGGACTTCACCAAACGGATAGGAGTCAAAACATGAGACAAAGTTTATATATCGCTATATCTTCTGCTGCAGTTATTGTCTGGACTCCTATCCGGGATGGCTCGTACCGTTGCCACATTTCTGTCACCTTCAGGTCGTCTCTCCTTCGGCAGAAAATAAACTATTTTGTCTTCTTATCCAGGTGTTAACTGGTGTAAATTCTCTGTACAGGCAGATACCTCTTTCTTTTTGTCTTAATTGGCACCAATTGTGAAATTCTTTGTTCGTCACTGTATTTCGTACCTTCCTTGTGCCAAATTATCCTTCTCAACTCTGAAGATTACCAACATCTTCGGCAATGGTATTAATAATTTATTTTATGGGAATACCTATTGATTTCCTACTTCAAGTTGCTAGTATAATTAAATTAACATGCTCTATTTACGAATTCACTGAGACGTTCATCCTGTTAACTTGTTGCAGTATCGTTTCCCATGAACTTATAAATAGACCTAGTCTCTTGCATTTTTATTTGAGTAGAGCATAGCATCTGGAGTATATCCAGGAAGGCTAATAATTTATTTTCGAGTTGACTTGATCATTTATCAGCACCGTGAAGGAATTTTTCTGGAATTAAAATTTGGTAGATAAAGACACACTTTATACGAAATTTGGTTATGAAAAGCCCAATAATAATTTTGTAAAATAAAGGTATCTTCAAATCGTTTTTTCAATTCTTACAATTTAATTATTCTGTGATTTACAACTGGGAGACCAAGTTACTGTGGCATATTCCAATTTAGCGCATACATGACAACTAAAATGTAGTGTGAAGAGTCGAAAAGTTTTGTAAATTTATTTTAGTTCCGAATAATATATCCCAGATTTGTAATGCATTATTTATTTTATTAAATACTAGCCATATCCGTGCGCATTGCTGCACAATACCAATAATAAATATGTAACCAAAATGCTTCTGGTAATTTTCACTTTTCCAAATATAATTGGTGTTAACATGTATAATTAACCATCCTGATATCGAAAATTGCATTTTTGAAAATTTTGTTTGTACGAGGGTGGACCCTAAAGTAACCGGAACTGAACTATTGCGCGCGCATGCTTTGTAGTTACGAGTTTTGCTCTTAGGTGGTGTTAGTTTGGTGTCTCCCGCGACCGTTAGTGATCTGGCGTCATTCTGAGTTAAGTGGTGCTGTGTTGTTTGCGTTCCTGGCGATTAGTGAGATAGCCGACCAAAAGGAACAAAGAGTGTGTGTGGAATTTTATTTTCTGTTAGGGAAAACTGTAGCCTAGACCGTTGAGATGCTTCGGCAAGCCTTTAATGATGATGCTTTGGGAAAATCACAAGTCTCCGAGTGGTTTTCCCGTTTCAAATCTGAAAACATGTCAACTCAAGACATGCCACGCCCCAGGCGTCCTTCGACAGGAAGACATGACGAAAACATTGCCATGACGAAAACATTGTCAAAATCATACGTGCAATTGATGAAGATCGTCGAAAGACCACTGACGAAGTTTGTGAGCAAACGAACCTGTCATGGAACACGGTCCAGCAAATTTTAACCGAAAATCTGCACATGAGACGGTTGTCTGCAAAATTTGTTCCTCGCTTGCTCACAGATGACCAAAGAGAAACCCGCGTGAGAGTTTGCCGCGACTTGAAGAGTGAAGTGCAGAATGCTCCAAATTTTCTTAAAAGAACTGTAACTGAGGATGAGTCTTGGTGCTATGGGTACGAGCCAGAATCAAAGCAAGCATCGAGCCAGTGGAAAACTCCAAATTCACCATGACCCAAGAAAGCACATGAAGTGCGATCCAATGTGAAAACAATGTTGGTTTGTTAATTTGATGTGAATGGCATTGTCCACAAAGAGTTCGTTCCGCCAGGACAAACAGTGAACCAACATTTCTATTTGGATGTGTTACGAAGACTACGAGAGAGTGTGCGACGAAAACGGCCCGAAATGTGGAGAAATGTCAACTGGTTGCTTCACCACGACAAGCTCCAGCCCACACAGCTCTGACGGTCCGACAGTTTTTGACAAACAACAACACGGTGCTTGTGTCTCAGCCACCCTACTCACCCGATCTGGCTCCGTCGGACTTTTTTTTGTTTCCACGGATGAAAAAATTTCTGAAAGAAAAGCGATTTTTTGATGTGGGTGATGTCAAAGAAAACACGCTAACGGCTTTGAAGAGTATCCTGCTTCAAGAGTTCCAGCGCTGTTTTCAGCAGTGGCAAAAGCGTTGCGACTAGTGCATTAAAGCACATGGACAATACTTTCAAGGGGACTAAAGTAAAGTAAAATAAATAAATAAATAAATAAATAAATAAATAAATAAATAAATAAATAAATAAATAAATAAATAAATAAATAAATAAAAAACAATCCTGTTATTTTTGGGTTCCTCCTCATGTCTGTCTGTCAGGATGTTTGTTACCTTTTCACGCGATAATGGCTGAATCGATTTGTATGAAAATTCGAATAAAAATTGCATTCATTCTAACTTAGATTTTAGGCTATATGGCATTCAAAATACTTTATTTAAAAGGGGGATTATAAGGGGACCTGAATTAAATAAATCGAAATGTCTCGCTTATTATCGATTTTAATGAACATATTACATAACAAATGTTTCTTTAAGACGATTTCCGCAAAGATATATTTTATGTAACATTTTGATAGGATTGATATTTAACGAGATACACGAGTTTTAATATAACAATACGTTTTGCCAGCGCCAACTCAGATTAATAGGCTATAATGGAATGAAAACAAATGACTTCGTCTATTTAAGGCGACCTTGCACACAACAAACGCAGAACATTATTCATTATGCAGGAGCCGCCACTGAGTGAGGTACATATTCTGTCGGCATATTGTATAACTTGATTATTAAACTTTCATTCGTCCACATAAAATTCTCTAATTTTATATACTTCAGTTTCATTTTGTCCCCAAAACATAATAATATTCTTAAGAGTTTTATCATGAAGATGAGTACTTTTACTGAACCAAAAATAGAGCACATATGGAGTAAAAGTTAGTATTTTCCGTTAAGCTCACTGGAGCTGAGTTATTTTAAAAAGTGTCACGAAATGGCGTTCCTGCGCTCGTAATTTACCCATATTCGTTTTCAGTGTTTCTTGAAATAATATTTACGTACCACATTGATTTTCATTTTTTTATTTATACCTAAACAATGATGCACAATCGAGAGAGTTGGCTCAGACGGTAGAGTTAGAGATTCGCGTTCGGGAGGTCAAACTGTGTAGCCAACCAAACTGACTGGAATTTTTCAGGGTTTCCCTTAGTCATGAAGGCGAATGTCACATTGGAAGTTTACATGCTATAATTCATCACCACCTCAGTTACAATACGGTAAGAAATCAAAATCTACAATCATTTACATGGACACAAGCCATCTACAACACATTATAGAAACAGGAACTCAACAAGAGTAATAACGGCCTACCGGTACATCCACACATTCTAAACATGCGACATGACCACGAATGTTAAAGCCTGTATAAGTAAACTTAACAAAGAAAAAAAAAGATGCACAGTGAGGTCAACATAAAAAATTTCTTCGTACACAATCCACTCTATACAGACATTAATTTGAGTGATTTACTAAAGGATGCTGCATTCAAGACTAATTTAGCAAAATGTTAAACAAATTATCCTTGCGGCAAAAAGCGTATGTTCCCTGAACCAAATGATCCTATTTTAATATTTGCATATAATAACAATATTGAGAAACATGTTAAAGGAATTACCCTTGCACCAAATGAGTGCTGTCTGGACCAAAATGATCGTACTATAAATATTGAAATACAATTTCAATTAAGTAACATAGAGTATTAAACGATTTATCCTTCTATCAAACATGGATATTTCCTGGACAAAATGTCCTGTTTGAATTCTATAATTATTTTATATTTATTTTTAAAAAGTGCAGCGACGCTCACGGGTATGGCTAGTTATAAATAAATATTAGTGACTTAATGAGGTAACTTACGTCTACTTGGCACTTACAGTGTAGGCCGAGTTATCAAAGTAGGATGAGGTTAAGCAATAATAATCACACCAGAATTGAAAAAAAAAAAACCATGATCAATTAGTTTTATTATAACTGACTTAATTTCTCTGTCTCTAATAAAATAACATATAAAAATAATAAAATGAGTAGGCCTCCAATCGAAAACATATATACTGAAAGGAGTAGACCTAATGATGATTTCTCTAGAAATTTCAGCAGCCTATGTAAGAGAACTTCAAATACTTAGTGTTCTTTCGATTAGACTGAAGCATTTCATTGCAAAATAAATTATATTTTACAATCTAACAATGACAAATATCTTAAAAAGCAAGAGTTTAGTTCCTTTACAACACTCTTATGGAAAGAAAGATACATCGAGAAGAGCTTTAGCTATTAATTATCCACTGCCATAAAAAATACTAGATAGGCCTATTTTATTTTCGCAGTTCTTATAAAATGAATATACTTGATTACTAAATCGAAAACAAGATATAATAATAATAATAATAATAATAATAGTAATAATAATAATAATAATAATAATAATAATAATAATAAGAATAGTAACTATTGGGACATTCCATGAAAAGCAGGACATTATTATGAATTTGTCATATTCTTTTAGGTAAAAGTTTTGTAAAATGGTACATAAAACATAAATTAAGTAGAAACATATTACCTTTTCAATTGGTTTAAATTTTAAATGCGGTACATCTGCATTTAATATGATTTCTACCAGCCGTTTCCCGTTAGACTGAATCTGCATTGTTTTTGAGACTCTCAGTTGCTTAACAAACATTATTGTGCAACTTTTTCCTGGTCTGAGTGAAAAATGAATACCTATATATATATATAAACAGTGTTACCATAAAATGATCTTTCCGATTACTAACTTGAATAACTATCATTAGGAGACATTTAGAAACATGATATTGGTATCAATGCAAAGAGAAACTCAAATAGTTTTTGTTATCCATTCATTTAAATCACATGTGGTACTCTTAAATCAGCAAAAATTAGAAAATATGAAATTGGTATCAACAGAAACAGAAAATCCAATATTTTTTTTTTTCACTGGAAAACATTAAACATGAAACAAAAAGAGAAACATTTGGTTCACAACCGTAAGTAAGGCACATGTGATCAATGTGAGCTCCTTGTGTCACACGAAACACATCAAGTCTAGTCAATTTCCTGCCATACACGTTGTAGCATTGGACCATCCACAGTGCAATGGCCTCTGTGATGCGACACGAAGATCCTCAATGGTAGGTGGTAATGTTGGCTCCTAGACTTGTTTTATAAACACCACAGAAAAAAAATCACAAGGAGTGAGGTCGGGGGAACGTGGAGGCCAATGCAAACATTCTAAATGTTCACAGCTAGCACGTTCAATCCATCTCTTTGGAAGTCGTATATTCAGTTCGTTTCTGACATCTAAGTGGTAATGGGGTGGTACCCCATCCTGCTGAAGAATGAGACATTCGATGTCCTGTTCTAGTTTTGGAGGAAACCATAACTGTAGCATGTCTAGGTACGAATTACCTGTGACTGTCCCCTCGAAAAAAACGAAAGGGCCATACACCTTTTCACGGCTTATAGCAAAAAACACGTTCACTTTGGGGGAGTCGCGTACATGTTGCACACTTAGAAACATGATATTGGTATCAATGGAAAGAGAAACTCAAATATTTTTGTTATGTTGGTGAACCTGTCGCATATTTCTTAATTTCGTTGCTAGGAGACGATATAACAGAAAAATGGCTGCAAACGAAGACAAGAGGTCATTTTGTGTGCTACATTTTCACATATCCCTGTCTGTTGTCACTGTACAACGCAATTTTAGATGAAAAATTGGTGTTAATCCACCCAGTGGGCCCAGTATCCGTAAGTGGTACGCTGACTTCAAAACGAGGGGATGCATCTGTAAGCGGAAGTCAAGCGGTCGTCCATCAGTGTCAGAAAGAGTTTCACACGAAGTCCACAGAAATCCACCATAAAAGGCAGTATACAGAAATAAACATCCACCAACAAACTGTGTGGAAGATTTTACGGGAACGTTTGAAGTTCCATCCATACCGTCTGCAATTGTTGCAGGCTCTGAAACCATACGACAAATCCAAGCAACAGTCTTTCTGTGAGGAGATACAACTCAGAATGGAAACTGAAGGTTTCATTCAATCATTGGTGTTTAGTGTCGAAGCCACTTTATATAGTATATTTACTACGGAATTCCTGTCACCCGACTTCGCGCACTTAGCAAGCCACCCTGCCGGTCGACTAAGAACCGTGAATATTGTTCTGCTCTCTATTGTTCACCAAGTGTAATTATATTGTGGCGCCATGTTGAAATACCTAGTCGCGTTGGGGAAGTTGCGCGCGCATCTAGTGCGAGGGAAGGTGCGGCGTGACGCGGAGCAGGGGGGGGAACATCGGGAAGTTTCGCAAAGCCACGCGAACCGATTGTTCTAGAAGCTACGCGACGCAGTATATTCGACAACGTGTAATTTAATAAATAAAAGGGGCAAGTGAGCCGCAAAGAGGAGCCAGTTTGATTTAGCCAGTCTAGTCAGTGAATCAGCAGTGAGCGAGCAAGGAAGCCAGCCTTCGAGACAGGGGTTCGACGTGAGGAGACCGCAACTGTGACAGCGATCAGGCGAGGATCTGGGTTCGACGTGCAGTGAACGTGAGTGGGCCCGCAACTGTGGCAGCGTCCAGGCGAGTGCGGCGTATCCGGAAGTCTTGGGTTTTCAACGTGCAGTGAACTTGAGTGGATCTACAACTGTGGCAGCGTCCAGGCGAGTGCGGCGTATCCGGATGTCTTGGGTTCGAAGTACAGTGAATTTGAATAAGTAACTGTGGCAGCGTCCAGGCGGAAGAAACGCGTCCGGAAGTCTTGGGTTCGAAGTCCAGTAAACTTTATCTGAAAGTCTTGGGTTCGACGTACCGTGAACATCAGTGAGTGAGCTAGAAGAACTAGCCAGGTTGAACGAACTGTGAACTGAGAACTGACAGTTTTGCTTTATAAATAGTGCTTTGTGAACATTAGTTCAGATTAGGAGTATATTGTTCTCCTCAATAATTCACGTGAGTTGTCATTGTCGTTCTGTGGAGTGCAATAACGACTACTGTGTTGCAGTGTTGAGTGGAATACCCATTGTTGACGGGTGGGTGGTTGTTATTGAAATAAAAGTGACAGCATTATAGTTGAAAATAAAAGTTACATTATGATGCGCCATTAGTTACGAATATCGATGCAGTACCATTCACTATGGGAGAGATACGTACTGGTACTATACATTGTACAGTGTATACCTACCTCCTCCGTCACCCACTGCAGTAACACCTTCTCCGGACTTGCCTTCATACTCCAAGTCGTATGTATGCTGATATCTTGTTTAAACTATATACGCTCTTAGAATGGTTCCTCATATCAAAAAAGAACGTGATCGTTTCTGATATATTGCGGTTCATTCGCGCGTAACATTCCTGGAAGTGGTAACACACGGCAGGTCATGTTGAAAATGGACGTGCATTGAAAAATAATATATGCCTATTAAATATAATTATGGTAGAAGTGAAAAAGTTGTAAATTATAAATATAGATATATGTAAATACAAATACAAATTTATAAGTTATTCATTAATGGTTATTATGTTTGAGGTCTCCTGTGGCGGACTCTTGGCAAAGACTCTCTTGCTAAATGGTCTCTACACGACTGGTTTGATGTGGTGAATGACGAAGTCAAGTACCTGCCATTAGTAAAAAGAAAATATTTCACTATTAAATTATTGTCATCTTTGTTAATAGCATACTGTACATTATATTTCGGATATGGTGTTGGCAGGTTAAGGTAATTAGGCTAAATCAGAATTATAGAACTTACGTTAATGACTTAGTTGCTATCACTGAGTGAAATGGAAGATGCGTTCTGTGAAATGTTCAGCATAGATCTTACTCATCATAAGCATCACAATAGTCCGATTTTGTACTAAACACATACATTCAAACAGATATTTGCAGATTCCCACTTGAGATATGGGCTGAGCCTCCGTCAAACTCTCCTCGCACAACAAATGCAGCAATCATACCAAAAGTATCTGAAAGACTTATTCCATGTATCGCATCCCTCTGTACACGTATTTAAAAACGCATTAATGTATTACAGTAGGAAATTTAGTTGAAAATGAAATTACAACCATTACGGGCTCTAAGAACAAAACAAAGTTAAGAGAACAGTTTTGTCAAGAAAGCCTGCAATAATTAAACAAATAAAAATATAACCAGAATGCAGTTCCTAAATATGGTGGGCCTCAGTAAGATTCAGATTGTTCCACATTTGACAAAGAGATGAGTACCTTCTTTTTCTTATAACTTTATCTGTTCACGCTTACGGATTCCCTATTACACCTCAAATTTTCGCGCTTTTGTCCTGTCATTTTCGCGCTTTTGAGTTATTACAGCTCTATTTGCGCTTATGGGTTGTAGCTGTCCAGAGGCTACAGTTGGCAACCCCAACACTGAACTTAATGCTCTTCGGTCGGAAACACTGTAGAACAATATGATGCTTTCAAGTCCCCAAATAAGAAAAGTCAGACTTATGTAAATGTCCACGAGGAATGATTGCATAATAAATTGTAATATCTTAAGAACTAACGTTAATAACACAGTGTCCGGCAGGGAAAGGGACGGTTATAGACTACTGTAAATAGTTGCTTATTGATTCAACGACTTAAAAAAATCGACATACGTGAGATAAAAAAAAGTACAGTCCACCATTTATTTCTTAAAAAGAACTAACTTCCTTTAGATGACTGCGTGTGAGATGGCAGTATGTTTCGCCGGACTTCCTCAAAGTGTCAATAAGGTTTTCATCTTCATCCATTCGATTTAAATGTCCTCACAAAATGCCCTTCGGTTGAGAATATCGCAATGTTGTAATTGATGTAACCCTGAATTTTGTACGATAGAGATGTAAGTAGAGCGAGCAGATGAGACGGGATCATGACGCCATAAATTAAAATGATGAAATTCACACCCAGTAACCTCAAAATTGTCATCGTTCTCGTAAAAGCTCTTAATTGCAAAAGACTATTGTCTACCGCTCCACCTTTCCATATTGACTAAATGACATTGTAATGCCAACAGAATGTGCGCGCAGTTTTCCGTCCCTCAACTGAGCTGTGAGAAATATACGGTCCTTAAAATCACCCGTTATTTCGGACCCTATATTTCAGAAAGTCAAGAGGCAACTTGTAGAAGATCAAAAACATGACGTGTTGAAGACATTTTCACGAAAAACGTCCGTTTCCTTCGCTGTTATTCTAACTTCTATTAATAAGCATCATTTTCGCAAGATACAATGAAGATTCATCGCCATTTCGGATATAGCGAGAAAGTCTAAAACAACAAAGAAGAACATACAGTAGATTCATTTTTGGAATTTGACTCATAAGTTAATTTTTGTGTCAATATCATCAATCAAGTACCAACAAATATAAAAGACACCGGTGATTAATATTTGTATATCGGTACCTTCAGAGATACAATGCGTTTATTATTTATTCATAATAATATCTAGTATAGATGGCACATTTTTTTAATTTTATTCTTACGATATGAGCTCATAAACTTCTTTTACTTCGTAATAAACTCAGTGACTGGAAGTGAAGTTGGAAAGTATAACTAAGTGATATTAACGTTTTGAAAAGCTTTCCTCAACTAAATTTAATAGATGCTGAAATTTGGTTTAATGCAAATGGATTTCTGTTGAACTCAGCTGAAACTGAATGTATAATTTTTACTTTAAAGAAGACTGATCATGAACAAAGAAATTTTAATATGTTAGGTACAATTGTTGATTCTAAGTTGACATGGCAATGTCACATTGATTATATTTCTGCTAAACTTTCAAGAACTTTGTTTCTCCTTAAGAGATTAAAAACTGTTGTACCAGAAAACTATATTCCTGATACTTATTTTGCTCACTTTCAGAGTACTCTTGCCTATGAAATATCGCTATGGGCTAACGGCGCTTTTATAAATATCGTTCCTTTGCTTCAAAAAAGGGCCATAAGAATTATATCAAATGCAACTTTTAATGAACACTACAAACCATTATTTGTGAAAAACACAATCACGACTGTAATAAATTTATATATTTTAGAGTTAATTTTGTATGTTAAGGACAATCTTTTAACTTTAACATTAAGAAATTATATTCATGCCTATGATACAAGAATTATGATTATAATTTAATATCATATCTTGTAGGTTTGCTAAATCGCAAAATAATTTTTCTAAAATGTCATTAAAGGTTGCAAATAAATTTCCATCACATATCTTTAATTTAAGCAGAGCTGCTCTCAAATCATGCGCCTCTATTTGGTTAATTTTAAATCCTTTTTATAACATTGACTAACTTTTTGATTGTACAATGTCTTTGTAATTGTTGTTTGGCTTATCTGACCTTGTCTATATCTTCTGTTCCTAGACATATATTATAAACTATTAAACTGATATTAAACTATTAAGTTGTTTATTTCAAGGTTCATTCTCATCATTTGGAACGCTCCAGCGAGATGTCCTACATTGATTAATTATCCTAAACTGCAATCTCTATTCCGACAGCAGAGTGAAGAAATTCATCTTTCTACTCTCAGTAATGAAATGGAAAAATAAATAAAACAAGAGGTCAAGGTTCGAACACGACGTTCAGCAGTCAACAACCACGTCACCATGGCGACCACTTTTGCATCTCAGTTATAATCACCACTGGTTACAGATTCAAACAGGTTAGATGAGAAGTTAATTAAGAAATTAATTGCGAAGTAACGACTAAAAAGGGATGGAGTATTGTAAATCCCTAGGCATTTCCAAGGCCTCGGCTGATGTCAAGATTAATAATCTCGACGAGTCACAGTCTTCGAAGGACTTCGTAGATTTAACATCCGTGTTATTTTTATATGATATGTATAACCATCCATGGTTTTTATACAGGGCCTACAAAGCAGAGATTATTACATTTCCACGTTTTGGACTTTTTCAACCTAGACAGGATTCCATCTTGCAGAATATAGGAAATGACTAGCGGACGGATATCAGCAAACATGTCCTCTATCACAGGTAGAATCCTCATTGTCACTGGGTACGGTTACAGTCCGGTTGGACTCTGGCTCTGAAATCTATTCACTAATTCCATGACAGTGAACGTAAATAAAAAGAAGATTACAGTGCATTCACCAAAATTAACAAAATAATTGGTAAGCAGTTTACACAGAAAACGATTGGTTTCATTTCAAATACTTCGTGTTTAACATAGGGTCTTTGAATTCCAAAGCAGTGTATACCTGGCTCTTACCTTACACATTCTAACACACAATTAATGATTTACTAAGCGTTATATTCAACGTTTAGGTCATCAAAATTCGCACCCCAGATATCAAAATGACAAGGGAAGAATGTACAACCTCAGATACACAAAATGACCGCTCTTCTGTAGAGTGAATTTGTGTAAGTTCACAACTAGGGAAAGGATATTTATTTTGCACCTACTTTACTCGTTGAATATACACTTCGTTATTATTCATAACACTTAACCTATAGGTTTAAATAGACAGAAAAGCAACAAACTAACAAAAGAAGGGAAAAACAGAGCGGAGTCGTGTATAAGAATTTCCTTTACGTGTAAACCTAAGCTCTCACGGAATCAACCGAAGTCTTCCGAAGGTAATTTTGTGTACGGCCGGTAATTTTTTTTTTTTTTTTGTCTAAGACTGCACATGTCATAGGTAAAAATGGTTATGACAGACTCACATGCTTTCATAAATTCGGCAGAGAAAAATACCTCTTTCCATCGGAAAGGACCGGTGTTCAGTTTGACAGAAGACTGAGTGCATCTTGGGTCCTCGAGGAAGTTTTGATGACGAGAAAAATCCCGCCACCATCCTAGCATGAATTCGAGAAAGCGCATGCTTTACCCACAGAGCCAAGATAGAAGGATTGTAATATTACTTTGCAGAAATCAATATTTAAAATTGATAAATAGGAAGAAATATCAGTCCTTCAGAATCACATATTTAGATTATTACATGTGAAGCGATCTTAAAAGATAAACTAAAGACAAAATAATGTTATTCGAATACAAAGTATGCAGATGTTTACAACTCACTGTAAAAAGCAGATAGTCCTTCTTTACAGTGAGTGACTCCTGTTACTGACGACTCTGACCTATTTACTTGTGGAGAGAAAGATAATCCGACCGTAAGTGACTTTGGTCTCTCAGATATCAAGTTTCTTCTTTTGCTTTTAAGTACATATTCAAGACCTATTTTCTAACTGTAATTTATAAAAATTAATATATTGCTGTTGATCTGAATATGTTTGAGTCACATATTTTTTTGAAAGAATTCTTGAAATCAAAGCATAATTCTTGAAACATTTTCAGAGAACATTTAAGTCTTAGTAACGGCTAGGATTGAGATAATTTTGATAAGAAATTTCAATAGATATTTAATATCTGAATTATTAGTTTGAAGAAGTTTTCTATTTGTGACATAATTATGTCAATAATTTCTGTACCAAGATGATTTTTAGGATACTGCTGTTTACATCGCTTCATTATTCATTACAACTTATTCCATAGGAAAATGTGAATAAAGGATTTTTTAGTATTAAGCCGTATTGTTTTAATTTTATTAGTAAAATTATTTAACCCACAGGTTCTCAACATGAACAAATCTGTCTCGGACAAATCGCTGTACACTTCGCGGCAAGGAAGAATGGGCCGACTCTTGGTCGTTAGAAATGCAAAGTTCTATCGCGTGGTTCACACGTATAAATTAATTGCACTGCAAAGTATTACTGCTCTATTTGTTCATTGAACGTTATCCGTCTACAACAGTGACGTCAAAGCAAGCGCATTTTTCTGACCTTGACGTCGTGAGCTGGTATTAAGCGCTAAGTATGGAAAGAGAAAGGGTTCTGTATATGAATAAGCAGCCTGTTGGATTAAGAAAATAGTGGTGCACAAACTTCAATCGGAATGTGAAATGTTATGTCGTTATTCTTATATGGCTTCTTTCTGATTGATATTATCTATATTGTCTGTAAAACAAAAGTACTAATACCAATTTCTTAATATTGCAGTTGTGTTTTATATGTTAATAACATAATAAAAAGTTAAGAAGGAATATTCATATAAATTCCATAGTAGTACAACTATACTCTACTTAGTGAATGAAACACATCATTTATAAAGAAAGTGATATCCCCCCCTCAAAAAAAAGAGATGGAATATGACATGATAAGTTGGACTTGATATTGATAGTACCTTCAGCCTTATAAAAGTAAACAATAAACTAATCAAAACAATATTACAGTACAAAGCAAAGTTACCTAGGTGTTGTATATGTTTTAAGTGTAACTAATATTCCATAACAAAACTCTTATCGCATTATGCTTTTAAGGTGATATTGGTGAGCAACTTCCTATCATCAGAATATTGAATTATTTTCTCGAAATCTGCTGAAGCTATAGAGCTGACATTTTTACATCATATTGCCACGTATCTTTTGCTTATGATGTAACAGTAGTTGCTTTGTTAATTCACTTCCTTACAAACAATTTTCATGCGAATATTTTCAAAATTTTCAATACACTATCTTCAGTATACGTATTCACCTTATATTAGATTTACGAAAACATTCTGTAAGGATACTAAATAAATAGACCTATATCTGAAAATTTCTTTTTTCTATAAAAGAAAGGTGAGAAAATATTTCTTTTGAATAAAAAA
This sequence comes from Periplaneta americana, assembly GCF_040183065.1. Classification (NCBI taxonomy): domain Eukaryota; kingdom Metazoa; phylum Arthropoda; class Insecta; order Blattodea; family Blattidae; genus Periplaneta; species Periplaneta americana. The sequence continues at coordinate 111,076,402 of NC_091124.1, forward strand.
TCAAACTTGTGAAAAATGAGCATTAAAATTAAAACTTACATTCTTATAATGAACTTATACTTCTCAGACAAATCTAAAAATTAACATGGATACAGTTTTAATAAGTTCTCTTCCCTTTATCTATTGACTCGGTGCTGGCCATCCCAAGCTCGACCAAGCGGCATATACTACCTCTTTCGTCTGTCTCTTTCCTTTCCGCTGTAAAGCGCTCAGGCTCTCCTGAGCTCTAAAGCGCGCGCTTGCTCTTATGGGCATCAATTGACATGATTGGTCTACAATATAGTAATCATGAGCAATGTGTGGCGTGAGGGTAACTCGTCTGCTTTGCGTAGTATAGGTTGTGAGTTCATCTCCCAGTAGAGAAAAATTATTTTTTTACTTCAGTTCTTAATTGATTTATTTTAAATGTCAAATGGCATCGTTAGTAAAGTTCGTTATGCCTGTCTTGTAAAAATATTACTGGCCATGACCAGTTGAAATATTAATAGGAGAAGCCTTGTCTGTATAAACAAAAATAATATCTTTCACTTCCTAAAAAAAGTAAGTACATCAAACATAAATAAATAAACAAATATATAAACAAATAAATACAGCATGCAACAAAAGAAGACGGACTATTTTTCAATCTCCACCTTCTATCATCATGATTGTATAAAGACTGAAGGATTTTTGATTCCAGCGATAAAGGACTTAACAAAGCTGAAGCCATTTTATAACAGACTGTACAAAATTCTCACTAAGAACGAACTCATTCCAAATCTTAAATCGATATACAAGGAGGGTGAAGCTAGATTAAAATTAATATACAGAAATGTAAAAATATACACTGTCAAAGGAAACTGAACTGATTTACTCAGAAGCAAGTGCAGGAAGAGACAATCTATCACAATGATAAGTGCAGCAGGGATATTTGTTACTTCCTTTTTATAATGAAGGACAAACAAAAAGTAAAAGCTCGAACGTAATATACCATCAAATACTTATTTTGTAAAATCTAAATCGGGATAGATGAAAGCAGAGTAATTTTCGAATTTATTAACTCCTTCACTAGTTTCCAAATGTTTTGTTTATTCTTAATGGAATGGAGGTCGAAGTCAAATCCAGAATTAATTGAGAATACATTTGTGAATGAATTGATCTCCACATTCTGATAATTAAAATAAGATACAGTTACGAATGAAAACACATTATTAACACATTAGCCTAGAGTTTCAATTGACAAAGCTTTGAACACACAGACGCCCTGACTTAAGAATTTAAATCTCATACAGTCTCAGTTATTATTAAATTTTATTCATCTGATAAGAAACATCGGATTTTAATTTGATTTACTCCACTCATAATCAACTCACTTCATTTGTAATTTGTATTTCCATTCATATCTACTGTAACTTGAAAATGGGGGGGGGGGGAAACTTGAAAATAAATAAATTCCAATTGCATACAACCAGCATACACTTTACAAATGCTACGATTAATAGGTAAATGTTATATTTTAGTGCCTTCTCCCCCGAGTGTAAATTTGATAAAGTCAGTAATACGCTCAATAACTCTAGTAATTGTACACAGAGTCGAATTTTTTAATACTATTAATTGAAAAACGAATATTTAAGGCTGTGAGAAGTTTCATTTCGTTCACTTGCCTCGCATTTGTCATATTCCATCTTTCTAAAAGTATTAAATTTCTCTCTTCATCCTGTTCGTTGGCGTCCTACTGCACGTCACTCCAATGATTGTAATTCGCTAGGGCCAACTCCACCATGGCATTTGAAGGGCATCCTCTTAGAAACACTGCGGACAAGTGAATTCCTTCATTCATTCGCAATAAGATGAGGAATTGTGCTTGCTCACGGCTCGAGGGCGTTTCACGGAAGGGATTAAACAAAGGAGGAAGGAAAAGGAAGGGAAGGTTAAATAATCTACGCGGAAGGAAGAAGAGGCGGAAGTCAAAAATAGGATCGGCATCGAAAAGAGTAGTTCTTGGCACGCAAGAAGAGGTGTAATCACACAACGAAGTGCGGAGTCCTCGCTGCGGGCTGAGCCGCGCCGGACAGATTGTCCCGTAATGGATTTCCTTCGTCGCAAATTGCCTTCTCCACTCAGACACGAAAATGTCATGCGTAGTAATGAGGAATTACAATTATAGTATCATCACACTCAGGGCGATATACCTTGTATTCTGTCATATCCTTCATTAGACAACATTGGAACAGTATTTCGAAATATATAACTACCAAATACTTTACAATTTACATCATCTTCTCAAGTGCTAACTTACTAATTACGAATCCGGTGGACTTAGATGAATATTATCTCCTTTCCATTGGAGCACCACGGCTAACGACATTCGATGGCGAATTAGTTTGCTGAAGAGTTAGGATTCGGGGAACTTGGTACTTGAGACACTGCCCAGTTATTTCTGCAGATGTTACCGCGTGCATATAACATAATTATTGTGTCTAATTTGTCCTTAAAAATACAAAAAGCTTAAATATACCCTTTGGGCTCCACTATATCGACAGTAAACACTGTTATGAACGCACTGGTCACTACCATATTCATATCTTGATTCTTAAATTCTTCCTGTTTTATAACTAAACATTCTTGTCCCAAGGAATTATTACAATCATACTGCCTAGCGGAATCATAACTTACGCTGAAATTTCATTCCTAATAATGGCTGTATGTACGGTAGAGACACGTTTCAAGGACTAGAGACACATGCCATTAAACCATTAAATTGCATTTGGCTTGTTATTCTAAGCCTGTCTTTAGACAGACAGACAGACAGACAGACAGACAGACAGACAGACAGACAGACAGACAGACAGACAGACAGACAGATAGATAGATAGATAGATAGATAGATAGATAGATAGATAGATAGATAGATAGATAGATAGATAGATAGCCAAGAGAAGTACAATATTAACCTAGGCCTATTATGGTAAAATGCAGTGGCCGCCGGTGAGACATTCTGGTGGTGGTGCCAAAAATGAAAAACGTTGTACGCAAATTACCCTAGTGAAACTAATAATCGCAGTTCAAGTTTGCATTATATTAAATAAAACACATTAATTAAACCAGCTATTTTACCAGGTGTACAGTTAATAATGTATCTAGTAACAGTTACAATAACATTTCCGAAACTAATAACGAAATTTACAGATACAGGCAATCAAAACTTTCACAGTATTGTTAGTCAAATAGAAATAACTTTTATAACTAGTAAAATTACTGGCAAAAACACACGAGATAAACAATGGCATAGACAATAAACAAACACGTTTGCACTTTATTTAACAGGCCGATGAATCCAAGGCAGTGGCCTGAATAACACATGTTCATGTCCTGCACAGATCTCATGTATAGTTAACAGAAGCATCAATACTATAGCAACATTGTAGCGATATTTAGTTGCCGCAAAATAAAACAAATATTAAACAACATTAACAAACAGTTTTACATAATATGAAAAAATATTTATCTTTCTAAAAAGAAACACGACTATCTCTGCGTTCAATATAGCTAAATGGATAATAATTTACACATTCAAATCCAAGTTATGTGCATTAGTTTTGAATTGGCAAAATTACATTAACATTTGGCGCGGAACTCTAACTCATAGACAAATAACGTCTCCAACAACCCTGCCATCTAGCGAAATTTCTGCATTACTGTGCCCTAGCGGGCGGAATATTAACTACTGAGTCAAATTGAATTCGGCTCAAAATCTGCCATAAGAAACGCATATACACTAGAAGCAGTAGCCTTTTGTACAGTGTTATATGGACGCAGGTAATACCTCAGCGAAGTGGCTCCAACGTTCGGAAAAACTCTGCAAGAGTGCGTCCGGATATGTGCGCGCGCTCGTTCAAATGAAATACGAATAAAATGTATAAACTATTACAACTGCTTTCTAGGATATTATTTTTGTTTCTTTCATTGGTGGTGCCATGGCACACTGGCACTACCCCAAAAGCCGCCCCTGGTAAAATGTATCGTTTGTCTGGGAGCCGCCAATTGGAAATCGAATTGGTTGAAAGAGCTGGAATTAGAAATAAACAGATTAGGCTTAAATTGACCACGGAAAGAACTAGAAATTATAAACACGAAGACTATTCGAAGAATGGTAAAAGAGAGAACAAACGAAATTTCGGGACAAGATATTTTTCGTAATATTAAAGACCTAGGTTCACTAAAATACTATAGGGAGGTTAAAAAGTTTTGGGAACAGGAAGAATATATTAGACTAAATTCAAGGAAAGAGAGAACAGGAATGATGTTGGTGGAGATTAGGCATCTCCAGGTTCAAGAATAAGAGAGGGAACGTAGAGCAAGATAAACGTCCTTTACGTGGACTAGCGGAAGACGTAATGCTTATAGCGTTAAAGTGTGAGGCAATGAATTATTTGAGAAATGGCTGGGTGGATAAAAAATACCTGCAAATAAACGCGATAGTGGCTTATAAAAATGAATGGTCCCCTAAACGCTAGCAATCTGCATAAATTAGGAAAATTTCTTTTTAGAATTAAAATTAGATGGGAAAATAAAGTCTAATTAATATACGATTATAGATGTTGAGTATTCGGACCCGATATGAAGCTATGGAAAGTATTCAATTAATTTAACAGAATAATTTTAGTGTAGATTGAATATGGAAATGAAAAAAGTTAAAATAAGAATTTCAAATATATTTATTATTAGTGTTATTTTTATTACTAGTGTTATTATAATTACTGTTATTATTATTATTATTATTATTATTATTATTATTATTATTATTATCATTATCATTATCATTATCATTATCATCATTATTATTATTATTATTATTATTATTATTAGATTCTGATAGTGAATAATAGAGTAACAAATGAGATGTATTAGTACTATACTATATTCTGAATAATAGGAATAATAATAACAAAGGGTAAACAGATACTTAGTATATACTTATAGGTTTCCTTATGTATTATTATTTTTAATAATTATATATAGAGGGTGATGGTATATTAAGAACTGGAGCACATATAATTGGCCATGACATGTACACAGAATGATGAAATAAATAAATAAACTAGGCCAACTTGGCTTTCTTTCTTTCTTTTATTCCGTTTAACCTCCTCTTTTTTCGACCATTATGGGTAGGAGAGGAAGATTCATCTAGTCGTACAATAGATAACTCACAAATGCGAATCCACATGACGGAATCGAACCTCGGACCACTTGCTTGGGAAGCGCTATCCACGTAGCCAAAACGGCGGACACTACTTGCTTAACATCTCATATTTCACATTTTCTTGTCTAGCTGATTTATTAGTTTGCTGTCCTCCCGATTTCGTTCCTATTGTTTTATTCTCTTATTTTCCGCACATATGTAGGCAGTATGAGTTAGAATTAGACGATTCTATATGAAAGGTGTCGTCGCTTGTTTCCAACATGAGGTCCCAGGTGAAAATGTTCCTAACACAACCAAAATCTGGAGTTAAAAGTTTGAAGAAACAGACTTCTTTCTGAATAAAAGAGGATCTGTAGGCTTCGTTTTCTCAATGAAGGGAAATTAGATGAAATAGGTGACAGGCTCGAACAATCTCCGTGAAAATCATGATGTATAATTTTTCTTGTAGTTGTGTTCCATTTCTGGTCGTGTGGAAGAGAAGGCCTGATGGCCCACGAGAGTAAATCAATAAAATATATTTATTTATATACAATTTTTTACGTTTACATATCTTTCTGTGCCTAAAGTCTTAGGGCCGTATTCATAGACATTTTTAACGCGGATTTCCGGTGGATGATCAGCGTTTTTCGTATTAATAAACCAGTGTTAGCGATAGGATATGATTTGAATTCTGTAGAACTAACCAGTGGATAGCCGGGGCTAGCTTAGTACGCTCGTAGCGCGTGCTGCGAAATGTCTATGAATAGCACCCTTAAGGTTTTATTCTTGTTCTCCACTCTTCTCTATCCATCCAATCCACGTCGTTCAGTCCGCACTCTCTCATCCCTGTTCTGATCGCTTGTAACCATGAATTTCGAGGTCTCCCTTTCGTTCTTCTCCCAGGCGAACACCATTCCAGCATAATTTTAGGTAACCTTTCTTCTGGCATTCTTCTCACATGCCCATACCTGGTCAAATGTTAGCACCTCACATAATCCAAAGAGAATGTTGAATGTTCATTTGATCTCGTATAACTGTATTTCTAATTTTTTTTTAATTTTCTATTTTTATAAAACTAATAAATGAAAAGCCTAGCTTAGGAACCCAGAGCATCCAAATCATCAGCAGCGAAAGCAATAGAGAAACTTCACTTATATCCACACGAAATACAAATGATCCATAAATGAAGTGAATATGATCCAGCCTCATGAATGAAAAATTATTGTGTGAGTTTTTTTCAGTTTTCCTATAATGGCGAAATAAATAAATAAGGTACAGTTACCCTGAAAAAGAATGAGACGATTCTTGGTCGTCGGAAGTTAAATTTCTACAGCGCGGTTCACTCGATATCGACGTAGGGATACATAACATGACAGATAGTACAAGAATTGTTACAAGGACCACAACAAGGACAAGGACCAGAATAAGGATCATGAAGAAGACTGCCATTTAAGGCCAGGATTTCACAACATAGCTCGAGTCCCAAAATATCATTGCTTCACTGTACCGAATGGCAAATGCCTGCTAAGGGATCTACATTCTGGACTGCTGCTACCACTGTCTTGTCTTGGTAGCTCACATAGTAACGTGCCGGTTCCATTGTATAACCGAAACGTCTCGTGTTCGATCCCAGGTAAAACTTTTTTTTTATTGAGGTGTAATTAATTTGTTCAGAGTTCCTCGACTGTCTAATTTGTCGAAAAATATGGAATAATTTGTGCCCAATTTCTGGGTCTTACAAGTGGGCTGAACCTCGTCAAAAAAAATAAATCTTACTTGGAAGTTAAAAGTATTCTTCCCCAAACAAAAATCATAAGAAACAAAACGAGACCTGTTAACTTAAAATCTTGTCCACATGCCATCAGCTTCTATTACAGCTCTAAGTCGATCCGGCATGGATGTCACGAGATTGTGGAATAAGTTCTGATCCCCGGCGAGATCTTCCCAGGTGTCAACAACTTGATCCCACAATTCGTCTCGATTTCGAGGGCGTCGGTGGGCATAGGTGGCTATCCTTCTCTTTTTCAATTCCGCCCATAAATTTTCGATGACATTCAAATCAGGTGACTTCGGAGGCCAATTAATGATTTCGATCTCGGGTCTCCTTTGAAACCATCTTTGAATGCTTGCAGCATAGTGCACGGGATGGTTATCCTGCTGGAAAAGCAATGTTCCTTCGGGAAAACGTTCTCGGGCGGAGGGAAGGAATATATTTTCCAGAATGTGCTCGTAAGTTTCCGCATTAAACCGGCCATCGATGCTTTCTATAACGCCAGGTCCATCGTAAGACATCCACCCCCAACACGATATGCTAAAGCGCCCCGATCTTTCACGTCGGTGCACATAGCGATGATCATGTCGGAGACCATCCTCACGATAGACACGGACAGGACCTTCGTAATCACTCGAGATGGTTGTTTCGTCGGAGAAAATTATATTTCTCCAATCGAAATCCACTCGATTGGTAGCGAAGGCAAGACGGTCGACAGCTTGTGCTTCCCCCAATATTTCCATTTGCGCAGCCCTCCGGCTCCTAATACCGCGGTTCCTCTACCTGCTGATCACAGTCTGTGAAGAGCCGGGAAAGTTAGATGCTGCTCTTATTTCGTTAGCAGTCAGAAAGGGATCCTGTTGAACTGTCTCGAATAAAAGAGCATCCTCTTCCAATAAAGAAATCCGCGGACGCCCAGGAATAGGGCGATTTTCGAACTCCCCAAAATTTTGGTAACGATGAACCCATCTCGCGGCTGTACTTCCAGGAACGCCGACCAAACGGCCAGCAGATCTAGCCCCATATCCAGCCTCAACTAGAGCTATAACTCGCTGTCTCATGTCACGTCTGTTCGCCATTACGATGAGAAATGAGAGATGACGATAATACTTTAGTGTAGACAATGACTATTTAACATGATATAGAATTATTGAAATAAGAGGCATCTTGCATAGTAAGAGTTAATAAATCAACCCTAAATTAAATATCTAAATAACTGGATATAACAGGAAGTCCAATTATTGCGAAACTAATCAAATTAAATCTAATTACATTAAATAAACAAACCCCAAGTTATGACACCACATTGCTACAGCTAAATTGTATGTTATTAACATAAGCATTGAATAGGTCCGTGGTTGTGCGTTGGACGACAAAACCAAACATCGAAAGTTCGAATCTTGCCGAGGAATGTAACTTCTTGCTTTTTATAATGTAAATCAGACTTATAACTACAATCATTCATATTTCTTACATTATTTATTAATATTTATAGCCAACATTGAATTTGTAAAGAAAAGACTTTAGAAATCTCATATGGAATTTGTGATCTGTAGTGACATAAACATAGATTATCTCTCGGAACTTTTCCGTAAAAGTAAATTAAATTCACTCCTTGAAACTGGAAACCTTATTCGTAGGGTCATTTTCCCATAGCATACAAGCTGAAGTAACACAGCCATTGATAAACGTTTTGTACACAGAATTAGACTGAATTCCTATTCGACAGAACCTATAATCAATGGCTTGTCTGACCATGATAAATAAATCCTATGTGTTTCCAATGTCACTGAACAATTTCAAAATATTAATTTAAAAACAAAGAAAGGATCGTAATTGCTGTATCTAGTGATTATTTACATTTATGTCTGCAAAATGAATCTTGGAAAAACATATATGATACTGGTACTACTGATATTAAGAGTAAATATATTGAATTTTTCACTTAATTTCATAATCACTTCAGTGGATGTTCTCCACTCAATGTTGTGAAAAAATTCAAAAGTTAAAACATGTAGATAACGCAGGGACTTCAAAATCTCATGTATTAAAAAGAAGAATCTATAAGTAATGCGTTGCAATGTAATGATCTTCATGTTCTTAAATACTGCAAGAAGTACAGTGTAATTTATCAAAAATTATGAAAGAGGGAAATAGAATATATTTGAGTAGAAATGTACAAAATTCAGATAATGCAATTCAACCTATTCGTAATATTATTAAATTTAAACTTGTAGATATCCTAAGAAAGAAAATATTTTTTCATTAAAACCAATGATTATAAAGTAGAGGATCCCAAATCTATTGCAAATTCTTTTAACGTATTATAGTATATAGTACAGAAATATTATTGACAACTTAAACATTCAAGATTTTGCAAAAGATACTGCAATTGGTTACTTAACAGATGTATTTAATAATTATTATTAATATATGTAATTAGTCAATAACTGCAACAGTGCTTATACATTCAATCATAACATGAATAAAATTGAATGCAAACACGTAGATAAAATAGTTAAAATTAACTGCAGGGGTGGGAATGAAATAATCCAAAGCCATACTTTTAACAAAAATTGTTTTTTGCGAGTGCATTTCTTACACATATGGGAAAGCTATTAATAAATTATTGTAATAATTACTCAACAAATGACATAGCCTAAGGACTCTAAACCTTTATAAAAGTGTGTCTGTGTGGCTTAGGAATATTTTTTAATTCCATTTTAATTGTTAGTTTTTAATATGTATGCATTTACATTGTATGTGTGTATCTATAAATGCATTCATTAGATTAACGTTTATAATATTATAACTTGTAATTTTGTATTGTTTTCGATCATTAACACTTAATCTCAGGACTTTGTAAAACTATATTTCAACGTGACTTAGCTATTTCAACGTTATTTAGACAAAAAAAATTTGTTGTGTAGACTAAGAATCGAACTCGCACTCTTCTACACAACACGCAGAAGTCTTACCGTCTGAGCTATGGAAACGACATGAAAGCTTTACTTTCTGTGCGGAGTGTCGATCTAGTCATGAAGGTCCATTGTCGATTTAACTACACGATTTATGTATATATTTATCTTTTATTTACGTAATATTATCATATTTTTTGCAGTTTTTTAATTGAATTTCGGAACGATGCTAGTAACAAACCAAATAGCCTGAATTTAAGTAACTCAATATTCGTTATCTTGTGTATCGGTGCTCTGGTCTCCGATCATGCGCAGTGTCTTACATCCGAGACTTAGGAATATTCAATCGTCTCATCCTTTTCCAGGGAAACCGTACATCTTTTTTCTGCCGTGGTTACAGGACCAACAAAACTGGGGAAAGCGCTTGCTTTCGCCTAGGCAGCTCGAGTTCGTTAGTTGCTGCACGACCTTAGTGACTCACTGTAGGCCTGTCTCTTTTCATGTCCGCTCCAACATAACAGGTGTGATGCGCAGATATTCTGCCTCGCAGATGTTGAAGATTACGAATATCCTCTGCAGAAACTACCTAATGTTCTTAACACATCTCAAATAAAAATAAAGGTTGTAATGACTGGAATGCGAGGTCATGACATCAGTCCACATCTTCCTATCCACCCGTTAGGAAAGTGGTTGTTCAAAGTCGCACAGTCATTGCAGTATGGTGGAGCGCCTTTTAGGGGGAAAAAATCATCCCCTCTTCTTCAATTACTCCAACTGCGGGAACAGGAATAAACTTGTGACACGTTTACTTCTGACATTCCAGACTTCCTAGGTGATTTTCTTTTGAAAGCACTCCCTGTCTCTTGTTTCAACCTCTGATTAATAGTTCATCTGTAGGCACGTTACAACAAGGAAACAAGTTTCGCTGAACTGTAAGAATTGATTTGGTTTCAATGAACCAATGATGCATTGTGCCTTATGTTGCGTGCTCGCCATGGAACTGTCGACTCCCAGCGGCAGCGCTATATTTAACTAAAGTCACGTGGGAAGGCCAGTTGATGACGCATCGCTTTCCACTTATCACAACACAATTTTATTGCGAACATCCTCGAAGCAAAAGATTGGCAATATTTCTTTGACAGTGAGTAGATTCCATATGAACACTGTCCTTCGAAACCGAATTCTGGCTAAGATTAGACACAGATTATATGGATACCGCCTACATCTGAAAAAACACATTCATTTCAGTACACATTCATTATCGAGTTCGTGGCTTTTCGCACTGGCGATAAATGCGAAATGTTTCCAATACATACAATACGCCGTTTAGTATTTGCACCTTACAGGACTTCCAGACTGACAATTTAGTAATTCTGAATTCGCGACAAAATGCGAAAATTGTCTGAAAATGCTGTATGATGATTCGATTGGGGTTTTGCGAAATAAATGAGAAATTGTAAACATATAATTAATTTTTATAAATTTGTAATTTACTTCCGCAAAAATAGCATTCAATTTCTTCGTTGAAGAAAATTCTCTTAACAGCAGTTGTCAAACAGTACCTAGCCTGGTGAGTAAGGTAGGCAATGCGTAGAGATAGAAACACGTTTGCTTTGCTCAAACTTCAAATGAAGTTTTGTGTCAAATATTTCAGCAAAAATTTGTAAACCGATTACTATGCTAGAGTGATTGTCTTATCCATATGTACGTAAATTTTGGAAGACCTTACAGTATTACGTGCGTATTTGGAAAGGAGTGCCAATGCATTATTTCCAACACAAATAAACGATATGCTGGATAAGTGAGGAGTCTAGGCAACAAGGGATATAAGTGACATAAACCTTAAGCTGAAAAAATTAATTTAAATTTAAGTGACAATATAAAATTGTAAGCAAAGTCTACGGTGTCTGTTTCATGCTTAGATATATGAAGTAGTTCACTGCAGATTTTGAAGAAATTTTAACAATAAGACATTAAAAATAATCATTTCCTATAATAAGACGTCGTACTTGTACCTCTTCTGTTCCAAACTATTTTGCAGATTAGATAAGGGTACAAACTAAATGTAAAAAAATGTAATATGTAAATTACAAAATACATTCTAAATTCAAACAAAATTACGCGCATGAAAAAGTTGAAGTATCCTAAACATACAGAATATCCATTTATTTTGCTCACAGAATTTTTTTTCTCAGGCACCAAAAGAAAAACTATTTTAAACAAAGGTACACATCTTTCTTGTAACCTTGTTCATTAAGGAGATACGAGTAATAACTTCATGATTTAAGGCACCACGGACTTAATATTCGATGAATGATTAAACCCTTTCAAAGCCTGTTAAAATGTACCACAATGTATCATTCTAAGAAAAAAAGCTCAAGGGTACAAAAAATATAGAACTCATAGGCCGGCCGCACACGAAGTCAGACGAGGCGCGGCGTGGCTCTTCGCAGCGCGACGTTTTACTTTACTGCAGCATCTCACAACGCCTGGCGACAGCTTAACACTACCTACTCGCTACAACTGACCTGCTAGTTGTGTCGGCTTGGAAAACTGCACTAGACTAGAAAATGGCGTCTATAGATGAGGACTGTCTATATCATAAAATCTGTTGTATTTGGTTTTTATTTCCTAAGCATGTCTAATAATCGTTAAGCTTATTGTACGTATGGTGAAGGATCGGTAGAACGTACTGTACGAATGTTACAAGAAGTGCACAAACGTCATTTTGTGTGTTTATGACTACTTCACGACCACAATAATGAGTGACAGCTAGTATAAAGCAGAGAAGTATACCTACTGCAAATTATACTCCGGATCAGCTTAAACACCCTAAGGGTGAAACCTAACCATTTTTTCCCTATTATCACATATGCTAGTGGATTGTAGTGATTTTCTAGCTCTGAGATTGAATTTTCTTTTACCAACTTCGTTTCGAATTTCGGATACTGACATACTACAACTGACAGTAATTTCTAACTGTTATATTGGCAGTAATAATTTATGTTTGCAGTAAAGGAAACTGACGAAAATGCAAGTACCCAAGCTTGTGAATTAATAATAATTAATTAGTAACACTGGCATTAATATTAATACACAATTCAGTTTTGTTGCCTTGTGAGTCCAATTCAACACTATATTTTATTTTTTTATTGGGTTATTTTACGACGCTGTATCAACATCTAAGTTATTTAGCGTCTGAATGAAATGAAGGTGATAATGCCGGTGAACTGAGTCCGGGATCCGGCACCGAAAATTACCAAGCATTTGCTCGTATTGGGTTGAGTGAAAATCCTGGAAAAAACCTCAACCAGGTAACTTGCCCTTACCGGAATTCGAACCCGGGCCGCCTGGTCAGCTAGACGCGCTGACCGTTACTCCACAGGTGTGGACAACACTATATTCCGGCAAATGTAATTAAATAAGAAATAGCTTATAGACCTACTTGATATGAAACATGCACGTAGCTAATGGAAAACATGTATATATTTCACACTTTAATGAATTGCTTTCGTGTTTAGATTTTTATTAAAATATATAAGAGAGGAAATAGAATGGTAGCCATTTCTCCAAGAATGAAAGTGGTTGTAAGTACTTTAAGTAGACTATACATTTCAAAATGGTACCTGTTTTCGGAATTAGTATTAATCGTTTCACGTGATGAAACTAAATATATTTTCAGGTTAGGTCTCATGAATCGTGAACTGTTTAGTCAAAGCTATGAATTTCATGTTGCCAGACAAAATACATTTTAATATTATATCGTACTAATCCTAATTACCAGCATAATATGCGAGAAGTCCAGGAGGAAAATATATTATTTCATAAATTATTGGACCACTTAGAAAACACCTCGCAACATAAAGATGATATGTGGCAAATAAGGAAGACATTGTTATTGTTAATATTATTATTATTATTATTATTATTATTATTATTAATATATATGTTAAGAAAAAATCCACAAACCATTAGGGAAAATACAGGAATTTTACTTGGAGCAAGTAAAGAGTTAGCTTTGGAAGCAAACCCCGAAAAAACAAACTATATCAATATGTCTCGTGACCAGAACATAGTACGAAACGGAAATATAAAAATTGGAAATTTATCGTTTGAAAAGACGAAAAAATGCAGATATTTTGGTTCAACAGTAACAAATATAAACGACACTCAGAAGGAAATTAAACTCAGAATAAATATGAGAAATATCTGTTATTATTCGCCTGAGAAGCTTTTCATCCAGTCTGCTCTCAAAAAAACTGAAAGTTAGAATTTATATAACATATATATTACCGGCTGTTCCGTATGGTTGTGAAACTTGGACTCTCACTTTGAGGGAGGAATAAAGGCTAAGGGTATTTGAGAATAAGGTAGGCTACTTAGGAAAATATTTGGAGCTAAGTGGAATGAAGTTACAGGCGAATGGAGAAAGTTACACAACGCAGAACATCACGCATCGTATTCTTTAACCGACATAATTAGGAACATTATTATTAACAGGGCATGTAGCACGTATGGGTGAATCCAGAAATACGTATACAGTGTCAGTTGGGAGGCCGGAGGGAAAAATACCTTTGAGGAGGCCGAGACGTAGAACAGAAGATAATATTCAAATGGATTTGAGGGAGGTGGAATATGATGGAAGATACTGGACTAATCTTGCTCAGGATAGGGACCGATGTACAGTGTGCAATTTTCTCAGTCTAGGTGGACAAAAATAAAATTTCGACTTTAGTTAGGCACAGATAAATATGAATTCATGTTCTTTAACATTTGCAGAATGCTGTGAGGGATAGCTTTTACTGTTTTATGAGCAGCAAGCTACATTTAGAAGGGTATGAACAATCAGTACGGTTTAAATATTACAATAATTGAAAAATACATTTTTTTAAGTTCTTCAAATATAATGTGAATTTTAGTAAAGTCGGTCACGTCCGGTTACAACAATTATTTTACCATTTAATACATGTTGAATCCTTGTTTCAAAGTTTGAGCGTTCTTGTGCATTTTTCAGTAATTGTTTTCAGCGGTGGGGCATACGGTAACGCGGCGACAACTGTCTGCTTCACGTTTGACGTAACAGCACAAAAGAATAATGGAATAAGGAAGCTTTTAATCACTGTAAGAGTGTTTAGGCCTGCAAAATTATGTATTTTTTGTTTACGAAGTCCGTTTATGTTTCTATAACAGGAACTGCCCCTTTAAAGTGGTGAATTTAAACAAAATTAAACTTCTCTCCTATATAATGTAGGCTGACCTGGAATTGGTTCCCAAATTTGTGAATTAGTTCCCAGTTCGTCCCAGAGCTATACTCGAGTTGGTTCCAGGTTGATTTCTCCTGTGTACTGCAATTGGTTCCCGCGCTAGATCAAGACAGAAAACATTTCCCTTCCAATTTTACACAGACTTAGGACTGTCAACTACTGCCTACAGTACTAGGTGGGTTCAAAATGTTTTGTGCTTGGCGGACACGCTGCGTCGAATAACTTCACAATTTTATTTCTGTACTGGTAAAAATTTGAAACAAACGTCGCAGGAATGCATATCTACTTACACTGCCATCAGAAAGCTTTTCCATCCAATCTTTCACAAAAGTTTCCTTTTGTTGCATTATCTCAGGCCTACATTTACTTTTACTCCTAAGCTTAATGTAAGTATCGCACTGAACCTCCTTCAGAGCATCTGCAAGTGCAAATATATTTGGGTGTGGAGCACAAAATTGCCCATTAAGTTTACTGTGAAAAGATTCACAACAGTTGGTTCTTCGCTCTAAGGAAGAAGTAAACTCAGCCCATATTGGAGGTGAATGCTCACTTGTTGGTGTAATATAAGTGAGGACGTAATCAAAGAATTGGTCCAATCGATCGTCTATAGGTTTGACAGCCATTAAGTCATTAACAAAACAATCTTCAACTTCTTGAGGAGCCAATAAAGGCAGTCCGAATATAGTTTTTAGAACATGACCAATTTCAGATTCCTTACTTTTAAATTCCGCACTCAAACCTAAGGATTGAATTTTCCTCCAACAAGATTGTGCAAGATGGAACCTACAACCTTTCAGTTTGGCATTAGGGAATACGTTTGATATTCTATTTTGGATTGCTTTTTCGAAGTCGGCATAAACAAGAACTGGATTTACATATTGTTTAATTGAATTGAAGGCGTAAGTACATGACGTCTCATGTTGATCTTGTAGCAAGAAGAACACCAAAGGTACGTAATGATTATCTGTCACACCATGCACTGTAAAAAGTTGTTTGAATAATTTAGGACACGCCTTGAATGTACCATCAACGAAAATAGTGGTCATTCCCTTCAAAGCTTCTAAATTCGATTTACAGGAAAAAGTAATAATGTTTCTTTCGGAATCATTTATAAACAAAAACTGTTCGTTTTTATTAGTGCTGAGGTCGTACGAAGACATTGTCAAATGTAGTTCAACTAAAGATTGGGGTAATTTCGGTCTTACAATTAAGCGACTGTGGCATATATTATTCCTTACCTTACAGATGTCACTGTTAGTCAGAGTCTGAAAATCATCTTTTTCTATTAGCTCAAGGCGAATAATTTTCTATGGACGTTCGTGCAAGTGCTGCACAGCTTTTCGTTTCACTAGGTTGCTAAACTTTTGACGATTTAAATTTGCTGTGACACACGTGTCGTGGTTATGTTCTACGTTGAATTCCATTCTAATATCTGAATCAGAAAGTTTCACGAAACACTTACATCCTCTTTTAACACAAGTATATATTTCCACGCCACCAGATAATGTTTTCTGAAAACCGAACTTGTAATCACTGATCACTAAGAGTTTTTTCCCCCTTTTCACTGAGCATAGTAGTAAAATCCATAATTAAGTGCAATACAGCTGTCCTGTACTTCTACTGCCACTGTAACTTATGATCGATTAACATCCATGTCCCACACAGCGCAGATGGAGACACGGGTCATGATCGATTATAGGTGGCGTTATAGTCAATAATAACTACTCTGCTACATGATCGATTAACATCCATGTCCCACACAGCCTGCTACAAAATCACAGCCTTGGATATTTGAACATGGGGAACCAACTCACGTTGTTGATATTTTGTTTGGGAACCAACTGCAGAACAGCGATAATATATTTTTATGAAACTTTGTACAACAATTAGGCTTACAGGTAGCATACAAACGTAATAAGAGTTTGTATACAAAAAATATATGCTACCTCTAAGTCGTGTACAAAGTTTCATAAAATTCTTTTAAATAGGAAAGACGTTAAGGGGTAGTTCGTTTTATGGAACCGTAAACATAGTTTTACACAGAAAATATTTGCTACCTATAACTTCCATACAATGTTTCATAAAAAAAATATGTTAGATAGGAGAGAAGTTATTGATTTTGTCTAAAATGATCATCCCTTATAAAGGCGTAGTATCTCTTACTCAAACATAATCAAAGTTTGTATACAAAAATATGAGCTACCTATAAGATCTGCACCTAAGTTTCATAACAATTCGTTTGAAATCCAGAGAAGTTATTAATTTTGTCCATCTAGATTAGCGTTTTTCCACACTATGCGATGACGGGTTTATGTGAGGGCGGAATTGAACCTCCGGGTTCTGTAAAAGCAATTTGTATGTATGTATTTATTATTATTATTATTATTATTATTATTATTATTATTATTATTATTATTATTTCAGTACGTATCATTGTGATTTTACCCTCTGTAGTGATATCTGGTATTAGTTGGCAACACTGAAGAAATGATCAAATGAGACTTTTAGGAACTACAATTGCGTGATCCTCACTATATTATTAGTTAACTATTACTCATCCGGTGCAATTTCCTTCTCATATTTTTGAAAATTTCTTAATGTCGTGATATTGTTTTGAAATGGGATTGTACAGAACTGGTCTTCCCTGTACTAAAGCAACTAATTTATCCGCATCGAGCTCCATTTGAATAATGTGCAGTACACCAGTGTTGCCAACACATTAAAATTTTTCCCACTAAAATGTTGGTGAAGTTCCGTTAAAAATCCGCTAAAAATTAAAAACAGATTACATAACTTATTATAAAGACATGCTAATAAAATGCTAAAACAGTATCAACTCACCTGATGTTAGAAGAAGAATAATTTGTCATCATCTCCCTCCAATTCAATGTCCTCGGAAGCAGATGTAGTGGGTGGGGAATCTGTGGTTCGATATACAGCCATTGTATCTATTTTTTGCAAGACGTCAGTCGGAAATTCGTAATCGTGACAGCACTTGTTGAGACGCTTTACATAGACCGGCTCTTACAGTCAGAACAGCGTTTACCATGGTTCACCATGGTTCAATATAAAAAGTGTCTTTTAAAATTCCATTCAATTAAATCAGTCTACAAACAAATATGTACCCTATATGTGTTGTGGAAAATCCGATGTAAACCTTTGACACACACTACAAAATCCGTCAAAATATCTGCTATCCGCTAAATACAAATTTTTCCCGCCGACAACCTTTAAAATCCGTCAAATGTAGCGGGAATTTCGCTAAGTAGGGAACACTGCACTACACAACAGCAGCATCTGTAGATAGTGGAAGCTTGCAATCGTGGACACGGCTACTCACGCATGCGCAATACGCTTCAGACATCAGACTGCTCTCGACCAAGTTCAAGCAGTCGTCCAAAGTTGTCTCCTCGTGTCTTCTCATGCCTGCTCGCGACCGTCTCGTCGCGTCTGATTCTATGTGCACCGCATTATAAGAAATCAATGGAACTCAAGTACATCAGACAAAATATTGCATCGCGCCGCGCCGTGTCTGATTTCGTGTGAATCCGGTGGTGGTGGTGGAGGTGGTGGTGGTGGTGGTGGTGGTGGCAGTAGCAGTAGCAGTAGCAGCAGCAGCAGTTTTATTTTGCCTGACAGAGTAAGTCCGTAAGGGCTTCTCTTCCACTCAACCAGGTTTAAATAATGTATATGAAATACATAATTATGTAATAGAATACCAACAACACAAAGATATCTTAGAGAGTATATAACATATAATAGAAAATTATAAATAGTCAAGATCAGTTATATAATACGAGTATAAGAAGAATAGTGTACGTACTTACAGCAAGTCGAAATAAAATTACACTTTGTAGCAATACAATAACGTTATTGGGTCTTGTTTCGCAAATGGTACCCTAAATGGCAGATGATGTGCACAATTCTTAAGAACCATTTATCCCGATATTTTGAAGGCCATACCGGTACCTTTGACAAATAAAATGGTTATGTGGTACGAATATGTCGGATGCCTAGCACATAACGCCTTAAGAGCTCGTCGTGGATAACGTAGTAAAAGGATTGGACTTGGTAAATCTGTTAGTTGACCTGCTCGTTCTCTTCAAATTACACCACTAGGTGTTTTTTCTTTGGGGAGCGATCAAGGATGCTATCTATCGAAATGTTCCATCACCACTAGAGGACATATAGCAACGTATTATTGATGCCTGTGCATCCATTTAGTGGGCAACACTACGACGATCTACGACATCATTCATCCAAAGATAGCAATTATGCATTAATTGTAATGGCCACAACTTTGAGCAGAACATGTAAATGTTCTGTTTTAGTAGGAGTACCAAAATGCTATAAAGGGCCATTTTACTTCAAACTTGGATTAATAGAGTTCTTACAGTATGTGTTCTGGAACAAACACTTTCTAATCACTAGTCTTCTTAGCATTTGATCTTATTCTAAAATTCTGGTCATATTCCCTGAATCAGGTACATTAGTTATGAATTTGTGATGTACAATCTGAATATTGATGTTACGTATAACATATAACCAGAATTTGACAATGAAATCTGCAATCATGTAATATCCTAATGGAAAGAATGGAGCACAATGAATGTAACTTCAACATATCCCTTATGCTCCAAACCAGACAGGTGGCCTCTATAATGCAGCACAATTTGAGTAACATACATAGCCTTTGTGCACTGAATAAAGGGGAACATTAGCTTCACTCTCCTAAGCCTAACTAAAATATTTTCAAAATTTCACTAATACCCTTTGTGCTTCAGACCCTTCAAATGTGGTAATGAAAACACTAAGGCTGAAATTGTATTACAGTTTAGTCTTGTGTGCAAAAGTGTCTATCAAAACTTTATTCATACACGGTTATGAAAAAGACAAAACATTTTCCAACCCAGCAATTGCCGAGCAATTGTGGTTGATCTGTAGTCACTCCTAGGCATCAAATATAGGTTGTCATTATGTCACACTGTTACATCAGGTGAATTTGTAGAAGGGTTTGAATTCTTACATATCGTCGTTTAAGAAACAATACCGCCTAACTGACATTTTTGGTCAAAACTGTTTTTTTTTTTTTTTTGCACAAATGGTACCTCCACTGTCATCTGCATGCATTGACCAGCGCGGGAATTTGATTGCATGAATGGCCTGCGTGCGAAGGAGGGGGGGTACAATACCGCGTATCTGAAGTCACGAGAAGTCTGTAGGAAATACCGCGTATCTGACAACAGATATTATGTCTACTCCCTGCGCGCCCTCAGTACGGAAGCTGGTTCTCGTTACTGCCTTGTGAAATTGTATCAACAGTGTGTAATATTCTGAAAAGATTAAAGAAGTGTTCAGTTTCAATTATTTAAAAGGTAAACATAATAGAATTATTTCACTAATGTCAATTGAATGTTAGTTGAGCTGAATTCCCGCAGAATCTTATTGCAAGTTCATTCACTGAAATATAGTATATTTATTATTTTATTATTATATAGGCCCACAGATACAAGAAAAGAAATGGATAATGAATCAGACGACGGTCAGTTTAGAGAGAACGAAATCCTATCTGTGCTATGTTCTGCATTTAAGACGGGAGAAACTTCTGTGAACATTAACTAAGGTATGGCATAAGAAATATCACAGTTATTAAACGTTTATTTTTCTTCAGTTACGGAATCATAACAGCAAACTTAATTTAAGTACTTAATATAAATAATCGTGAATGGGCCGCTAAAATAACTTGCGCTACATTCAGTGGTGCTGAGCTTGGTTCCTTCCATTTCCTCCGGTAGGAGGAAGATGTAAATTGATGATAATATTTACTACACATGTTTTTAATCCATTTATATCACATTTATAAATACTAGTAATCTCATCTTATTCGTAGGTGTACTGCCTGATAATTCAAATGCAAAAGAAAACCGTCCTTCTGAAAATGGGCTGCTGCAGATCAGGGATTTTTCGTCCAGTGTTACCGGTAAGGTTATGATCGTATTATGCAGTCTGGTATGATTTAAAGCAACACTATTAAAATAATACCGCTATAAATAGGATAGGACAGAAACTGAAGACAATACCCTGTCAATGAAGGATCTACACCAAATTTCGGATGCGTCTTCAGATGTAGACGACCCCGAAGAATTCGTGAGTGCTACTTATTCTACATCTTTACATTCGTCAGAAAAAAGTAAAGAGAAGAACCTATAAGGGTTTCATGCAAATTTGACAGAAAAGAGAAAGAAGTTCAAAACCACAAAAGGGTAAGTGGAAGAAAATGAAAAATAGAAAACTTAGAATGGAAGAGGAAGCTTATCTTAGCTACAAGAGATCGAAAGATGGCAAAGTGACACATGATACGGAAAGAGATGCAAGGAATTTGGGGCTAGAGTGTAGTTATAAAATGTGCCAAAATTCGAAAGTAAGGGGATGTAATTTAATTTCTAATGAGAGAAGACATTTCTTTCAGGCATTCTGGGAAACTATGACTTGGGAACAGAGGACCGTTTACGTATCAAATCTTGTGGATTTCACTCCTACGAAAAGACCTGGCAGAAGAGAAGAATCGAGAAGAAAGAGAACATTTGTCTACAACCTAAAAGTTGATGAGAAAAAAATTCAGGTTTGCAAAAAGATGTTTCTGTGCACTTTGGGAATTAAAGAATGAACTGTGCGATATTGGTTACCTAATAGTACTCATACCGTCCCTGCAGTAAAAAAAAGTCATGTTTTCGTGCAAAAGCACAGAAAAAAAAAAGAGCATTAGTAGCCTGCCTAAATTACCGTCACATTATTGTATATAGAACCGATTGTGCCATAGTTTTTATGATAGTATTCCACAATAGGGTTACTCGAGGATTACTTTTTGTGATTTCAGCATAGGCCTATAATAATTTCTTTATTGTGTTTAACGAATATTGTGCCTGAAAAATTATCATCATTATTATATTTTTATATGATTTTCTTTTCATTATTCGCAAGTCACTCAAGTTCATTGTCAATAATAATAATAATAATAATAATAATAATAATAATAATAATAATAATAATAATGATAATAATAATATTAATAATAATAATTATTATTATTTTTTTATTATTATAAAATTATACTTGTCAGCAACGTTTTAGTAATAATTCTACTTATCTATTCAAATACGTAGTGTGAAAATAAAGTACCTGGTATCAGATTGTCATTATTATTATTGTTATTGTTATTATTATTATTATTGTTATTATATTTATTATAACAATAAACATTGAACTGTGTCTTCTTTTTCCTTTCCCAGTTTCAGCATTTGACTGACTAAGAATGCAGCAATCATTGTCTGGAACGTAATCTAGTGCTGATTCAAGCTACAGCCTACCGACCTTGACCTCAAGTCAGATGGTAGGACAACAATTCAGATAACACATTGACATATACAAGAGCACGAATAATATTTCCACAAGGCAATTTTTACACAAAGAAACCGCTTGTCGGCATGTGTCCTGAAGCTGCTAAAGTTGTCTCACAATACCGCGTAACTAACAAAATGTAGTCAACGGCAGAGTTCCAATACCGCGTAAGTGACATGGCCACATGTCTACGGCCATGATCATCCATTTTCACTTCATTACAAATTAGTTATGCTATTTCATAGTTATACACCATTTTTCAAGACTATTGAGTTATTTTTATGGTTTTTATTCGGTTTTTTCCTTCTCCTGTAAAATTTACATTTTGTCAGTTACGCGGTATTGGTTCTTAAGAGACGATATGCAGTTGTATGGAAACGGGAATGACAAAACCATTGACTCAGTTAAAATGTTAATGACACTGAAATTTAAGTTTTTTTCCCCTTTTGCCTCTGCAGCCCTGAAGTATATATGGACCCCCACAATTGTGTTCATACTGAAGGTGTTCAGTACGTATAATTTGACTGTGACAGATTGAAAATCTGGTATGGAAGAAGTCACAATCGAAACATGCGCAAAGCTAAATTTTAATTCCTGAACTAAATGTAGCATTGATCATAGGTGTAAATAATAGCTTGATTTCATCCCAAAATTTGTTCAATATATTATTTCATAATGTAAGTATTAGGCTATCCTTGATTTACTATCTCTTATCAATAGCCTACAATATGCTAAATTTTATAAACACAACTGCTACAAAATACTAAAATTGCAACTCAAAATGCAAAATTTTGAAATTGTAAATGCCAAAAATCACGAATGTAGCAGCTTCAATGATTAGTTCAAAATATAAAGTTCACCACACGTCGGAAGATAACGTCAATGCCACAGCATCATCAATTTATTCCCTCCGCATCTCGGAAAATAGTGTTTTTTTTATTCTGCACTACCATCGTAATGAAAGCACATTTTTATTCCGTACTACTGTAGTAATGGAAGCGCTATTTAGCGATGCATTCAACGACAGAGATTATTCTGTAGAGAAATTCAACATAAGTGAAAAATGGTCGACGAACTTTTCTTGGGACCTTTTAACATGTACGGTGTACGTAAATGTACCACATGGGATCTATAGCTTTATTTCTTTCCAGGAGGAAGCCATGCTAAAGGCTTCATTGCTCTCTGCCGGTGCGGTTAAGTTTCCACACAATTTCCAAGAAATTATAAAGTGGGACTTTCCTGGGGATCACAGACAACATGACGAAAGCGTGATGTTGAAAACACATTCATACTGAAGCTAATGGTGATGACAAATTGAAATACACCATCTAGTCGCATCCTTCATCAGCACTATTGCTCTTGTTAACATCACCACAAATGCGATGATACTTGTTTCATATAGTGATAATGATGACAGCATTAAAGTTGAAAAACTGTTACCACTAGAGGGTGAAAGTGAAATAACCTTGCAGATTGAAAGGGATGATAGGGTACACTTAAAGAAATAGAAAACTTATATTACATTTCGTTATTAAATTCACAGTTAATTATAAATTAAGTTTGAAGTTTCAGCAGTCTCCCTCTCTCGCTACGACGTTGCAATCTGCTCGTATGGTTCAGTGGCTTGAAATGAGTGGTTTTTAAATTAAATTTACACGAACACCGTCCACTTTATTGAAATACACTGAGGGATAAATTACTCTTTATTAGATTTTCTATCGATATGGACAAAAACCACGATCCTATTCGCGATACTTACCGTATAAGAGAGAGTTAAACATTTGGGAAAAAAAAAAAACAAAACAAAAAATTCTGAGAAAACTTTCCATTAGTATTATGGTGTTACACTTTACTGTTACATGCGACATGAACTATTCGCTCTCAAACTCTGCAGGGTTATTTCACTTCTACCCTTGTATAGCGCTACCACAATAATACTACAATTCTTCCCACTTTTAAAACATTTCCTTACTGATCCACCACCACACGATAATTTATTCCTTACTTTCTGATAATGAGCATGCTGCATATTCATGTAGAGCTCTCATAAAAGGTCGCCAGTAGAAGTGGCACTGAGAAGAAAGACTTTTTAATAAAACATTTCGAATTTTAAAAGCCTTTATGTTCATGCCTACGTAAATTTTTCATGTGCGTTGATTTCGTTGCATTATTCTAGGAAATACAGACCTACTATCAGCATATAATGTTGCTCTTAAAAAGTAACACTAAAGTAGACAAGAAGGAAAATACTGACATTTAGAAGAAATACAAATTGACTCAATTTTACAAAACATTCAAAATAATACGACCAAATATGAGACTTTATATTCTTAAAATTACTTCCGAAAGAATACATTGCCAAACACTAAATTACCACCAACGAGAAGAAATATCTTAGAGGCATTCGCTATAATAGTGGAATGAGGCCGTACTACATCGATGGGCTTAATATATGAAAGGAAGAAAAAGAAGAAAAAATGAACACCATAGATATCGAAGAAGTACCTTCCTCTTAATGAGATGGAAACCTACGGGTGCTTCTGGTGTCTTAAAATAATGTATCGCGATCCAGAAGACAGAACTTAGCTGTGAACTACTACTACTACTACTACTACTACTTACTACTACTACTACTACTACTATTATTCTGTGCCTTAAAACATTGTGAAAATGGTTAATAAATGTTCGTTAAATTCCTAGCAGAAAAATCAGCGACCGTTTTATTATTTTCATGATTTTCCGATTGCAGTCGCGGTATTATTTGGTTTGAGCGCAGATATTGAATTCCAGCAGTCCATTTGGCTATCATGGCCAACGACAAAACAAAATGCTGAACTATTGATTGATATTAATGACTTGATCCCCGGATGAAGCACAGAGCGCCAATGAATTCCGTGTGTTGTAAAATCCTCCTATTCAACTCGGGTTCATTCCTATGGCCTCTGAACCAAACTACTTGTTCCTAAAACTCCTATTTCAAAGGCTTTTCAAAACAATACGGGGCATATAATGCCAAGTTTATTAACGTTGAGCCACCACACATTTCATTACTTTGTGAACGAGGGCAGGGGAAAGACAGTGTTCTCTTAATCTGTCACATTCGTTGTAGTTGAGCCGTGTTTGCTAAACAGGTTTACATCGCTTGAAGTAGCCTATATTTTCTTTTAATTGTGTCACAGGATGTCATGGTATTTCATTTGTAACACGAATTCCTACCATAACTATCTTGGTAAATCCTCTAATTTGTCAGCATTTCAGTTTCAGTCTGCTTGATACATGTCTTGTACAATGCTCATCACGTGACCTGGGATCTCGCCTCTTCTGAGTTTCTCATGTATAGATTGTTTACAAACTCTAGAGTGATAATGCTCCTCTTTAAATAGTTAAGGTTTTGAATTGAACAGAGCGAGTAAGATTATAGCACTAAGGTTTACAGATTGAGATTATATCAAGTGTTCCACATAAGACGTGTCTGCTGTGGTAGTAATAGTTTAACGATGATTTCAATTGTAAAGTTTATTCGGAGTCGAAATTTAGCGAGCTAATATGGCCTGGAGCCCTCAATCAGACAGTTCTTTTACGTTTCCGTAATGTACTGTACTTCCAAGAGTCACACTTTTATTTCCCTTCATCGCTCTTCAAAATCTGTCCATTAATCCGCGAACATCTGACCCAACGTCTGGCATGGTAAAACTACTAGATCAGCGCTTCCCAATCTGTGGTACGCGGATCCTGGATGTCTGCGAGTGATTTGAAATGGATCCGCGGAACCAAAGTATTTCATCAAACGATATACTAGCTAAATTTAGCCTCATTATGTTTTCTGATTTTTATCAGATTACTGAATATTTCAGACTTTTGAGGAGATGCAGAGTTTAACAAGAATGATTTCGCCTGAGGGACTTCTCCTGGCTTGTAAGTCTTGCGCAACTATCCATTATGTTTAGTGTTTTTATATTGTAATCTTCAGTGCTCAACTTCAAACTCTGTTCACCGTTCTGGATAAGATTAAAACAACGATAAAGATACTAAACTTGTGGTCTCGCTGAGTTTTAAATCGTGAATTCGATCCATTTTCCCTCTCTCAGTGACTTTCTAGCATGACATGATGAACTCTCGTCTGATATCTCTGGAAGAATAAAAGGAAGCATCTTCATTGATTGAATGACATTGAAATTAAGGGAATATTATCCTCCCTGCAATAAAAAAAATATATAAAAATCAATTCTTGGTGACGAATAACAGTTTACCCGTCAAAGAAGAAAGGGGGTTCCAGGCAACAATGCCGGTCATTTTAGCCCGTACTAAATTATTGGAATTATCTTCTGATTCCAGCTTGAAAATCGTGTGTCATACAACGACCTGTTGCAATCTTGGTTGCATGCACCATACATAAATCCCAATGTATCCCGAATTACAACACAACACAATGCCATTTGCATAATCATACTTATGTGGGAATACATTTTCTGCTCTAATCTTCTTGAACAAGAAATATAGAAGTAAACTTAATGTTGAGATAGACTTGAGAACTTAGAGCATCTACAATTGAATCAGACTCCGCAAAGCAACCTCAACCATTCAACTGATGACATTACGGTAAGTCTAAAAAAAACGCGGGCTTAATTTTTCAGAGCAAAGACATAAGTCATTACAATAATAACCTTGTGGTAAGTCTAAAAAGAAATTATTTTATTTCTCACTGCAAAAGCGTGATATCACGTAGAATAACTTCATAAGTATATGTTTTCAGATCATATTCAAAAGCTTCAACTAAAATTTAATAACGTTGTGAATTTCATACAATGTTTAATTCACTGGATTATGTAAATGCTTAATGAGTAGAACATGATTACCAACATAAATTATATAACATTTTGAAGGTCCGCCAAACTGAAATATGAGCTTCAAGGGGCCCGTGACGCTTAAAAGGTTGGAAACCACTACAGTAAACCATCACTGGCGACTGTGTTATAGAAAACGTAATGTTTAATTGGAATGTGTTCTAGTTAATTCTCATGTAGCATATTATAATTACAATCAGATTAAAAATAATTTGCCGCCGCCAAGTTAACATCAGGATCAAATTCTGCCATTGACTCAGATCACCTGTGTTAACAGGTATCACGCGTTCAATCTAACATCACTAGGAATTTTTCTGTTAAGTTTCAATTTCGAATTATCGATCAGCCACATTACCCAAATATTGTTCTTAAAAGAATAATAGTAGTTTTGCATTTGAGATCATTGAATCTTATTCCTTCAATGCTATTTTATATTTAAGGAAAAGAAAACGTGACAGAGTGCTATATCCGGTGAGTAAGGACGACGTAGGCCTATAGGGTTTGCTAGACTAAATATATCTATACAGATCACGCCACTTGTGTATTTCGAGAAATCTCCGAAAACCTATGTTTTGCTAATTACAGTATATACCCTAGGAAAACTGAACATTTCTTGAAAATGTGTAGGGTTTGGTAAATTTTAAGCAGAATTCGATGCCTTCGCTTTTTTTTATATATTTATTTTCTCTCTATTTACGAATTCCAGGTCTTTGCATAGAAGGACATACCTTCTACATCTACGCTAACATAGAAAATACTTACTAATATTTAACATAGCCTAACTGTAAGAGATTTATGACGTAGATTTTTTTTATTTTAGTGGGTTATTTTACGACGCTTTATCAACATCTTAGGTTATTTAGCGTCTGAATGAGATGAAGGTGATAATGCCGGTGAAATGGGGTCCAACACCGAAAGTTACCCAGCATCTGCTCATATTGGACTGAGGGAAAACCCCGGAAAAAACCTCAACCAGGTAACTTGCCCCGACTGGGAATCGAACCCGGGCCACCTGGATTCGCGGCTAGACGCGCTAACCGTTACTCCACAGGTGTGGACTATGACGTAGAGTAGTAGGTTCATCTTTCAATCATTTCTGAAACATTTTAATCAAGACTCCTGTAATGCATTTTGCATTACTGATACACAACATGCTATCGATAATATGGTACCTGGTCTAGTATTCAGGTATGCCACTGAGATTTTTTGACAGACATTGCCTTCTGAACTCACTTTGTTAATCGAGTTCGTTTTTCAATGGAGTTAATTTTAGAAGTCAATGGCAATCTACGTGCTATTTGTGCTGTGCATAATATCTAGTTACTCTGTTGTTGCGTTGAAGTAACAGTTTGCTATTCGTGGCAATCTGCATTTCATCAATACAAGAACATTTTTAGTGCTGCTCAGTGAGGTTTAAAAGAAAGGAATATTACGTCGCTACTAGAATAATGCCCAGAGTTTGAAAGAGGTACGGCAAGGAAAAATATTTGCATTGGGAATGCGAGTGATTGATTTCCTATGGGAGTAACGGAAAACTTCATGTCTGATGCCTGTCTGGATGTAAAGTTGAATTCTACAAGTCAAATCACTTCCACAGTTCTCCCTGTTCCGAAGCCTCACTGCACAGACTATTGCACCACTGACCGCGATTATCCAACTACGAGACACTTTATATAATAAAGAGAAGAAAGATAAGTTCATGATAGAAATGTAAGATATTTTGTATGGTATTTCTTTTCCCTTAACTCATATTTTGCCCTCCTTTTTTACACTTTGTCTATTCTTTTGTAATAATAATAATAATAATAATAATAATTATTATTATTATTATTATTATTATCATCATCATCATCATTATTATACCGCCAACGATTTACGATGTAGCTTATATGTAGGTCTATATAGAGGATTTTTATTTTTTGTTCGTTTCTTAGTCTGCCCGTTCGTTCGTTTATTCATTTATTTATTTATTTATTTATTCTGGAGGTTGGTAGTAGTGACTGAGGAGATAAGATTGCCATAAAGCAGCTCTGTGTTTTCATACTCATATTTAACATAATTCTCATATATATATTCATAGCATCATATTTAAAGATACTTAAAATACTCACTAATCATCTGACATATAAATCATAAATTCATAACATCCATTTTCCACGCAATTTTGTAATAATATACTTCGCATTTCATACACAACATAAATCGCCATATTGTAAACAGTTAACCTCAAATCAACACTTTAGTCACTATTCCCGACCTTTTCTTCTTTTAACTTGAGTAATTCTTAACCCATAAGTTGACTAATTTTAAGGCTCTTTGTTATTTGTAAAGTTGAAATATTTAATTGATACATAAGTAGGCTTAATTGTAACACCTAATATAGAACGTGTTTACATATTTTAACAAGGACTAGGCTAAATTATTAATAGCACATTTCAATATAAATACTATTGTTGGTTAAGAAATTGCGTGTGTTAAATAACATAAATAGTGAAGTTGCATAAAGACTGAAATATAAGTGCAGTGAAGTGACGTATCGTGTAGATTAACGTCGAAAAGTGTTGTACCGGATAGTGAAGTGATAAAGTGTAGTGTTGGTCCATTGAAATATTGTAGTGTGGTGATACTTCAAAGTAGAAATAATTTAAAACATAAATAGTGAAGTTTCATCTAGACCGAAATATAAGTGCAGTGACGTGTCATGTAGTTTCAATGTCGAAAAGTGTGGTATAGTGAAGTGATAAAGTGTAGTGTTGGCCTATTGAAATATTATAGTGTGGTGATACTAAAGGGTGGAAATAACCTAAAACTAATATACGTAAGTACATTAAATTGAAAAGTGAGTGAAATTGAATTTGTAAATAAGGTACAGTATATACATAATGTGTGCTATGGCTGCTCTGTCTGGAAACTGTCGTAGTTGTAGAAGGATTGTAGTGAAAGGATTGGTATGTAACAATTGTAATTTCTGTTTTCATTGGAAATGTATAGATATAGATCCTGATAATTTTGTTGACAAAGGTAGTTGGGAATGTAGTGATTGTATATATGATAGAAAGATGCGCGATCAACTGGAGAGAATCAGAGTCCTAGAATTGGAATTAGATGAGGCAAAGTGTGAAATTAATAAATTGAGAGCTTTGAAGGATAGCATTAGTGTTTCGAATAAAGAGATATCTCACACTTGGATGAAACCGAAGAATTCCAAATCTAGGAGTAGACGTTTCTCTGCGGATGATGCTGCATCAATCAAACTGACCAACAAATTCAGTGCTCTTCAAGCAATGAATGTTGATCAGGAGAACTCAGACCCAGTATCGACACTAGTAAAGGTAAGTCAGAAAACAGATAAGGTTAATGATTGTAGGAGTAAAGTATTGATTTTAGGAAGCAGCCATGCAAGAGGTATTTCCTCACTTTTGAAGTCGAAACTGGGCGATGAGTTTGAAGTATCTAGTGTATGTAAGCCTAATGCTCCTCTCAAGAATGTTGTTGAGGATATGATGAAATTGAGTTCAGATTTTTCTAAGAGGGATCATGTAGTTATAGTGGGTGGGCCAGGTAATAGTATTGATAACGATTGTAACTATTCTATTGAGAAAGATGTCAACAACATAATTGAGATGAGCAGCCATACCAATGTGGGATTTCTCAGTCTTTTCAGCAGGTACGACAAGCCGTATCTTCGCAGGAGGGTGCGGAGTGTGAATGTGCGGCTTGAGCGGGCTCTGATGAGACCTGGGGCATCACACATTGGTTTGATAGATGTAAGCCCTATAAGAAGGTATGAATATACGTCACATGGCCTGCATCTGAATGGTAGAGGCAAGGAGCACCTTTCGGTTCTTATTGCTAATAGCATCAGAGGCAGCCATGTTAAAAAGCAGAGTTGTAATATTCCTGTGTTAGTTAATGCTAGGGCTTCTCCTTTTTTAGGTTAAACCTCCCACCAGTAAGGTGTTTGAAACAAGTTCAACTAAATTGTAAATGCTCTGATGTTTCTAGTAATGAACACAGTAACTTCACTATTTTTCATCAAAATATTAGGGGATTAAAACAAAAAACTGATGAATTGATCACTTCTTTAGCAACTCAAAAGCATAAACCTCAGATATTATGTATAACTGAACATCATATGAAGCAACAGGAAATACTACAACTGTCTTTACATGGATATGTATTAGGTTCTCATTTCTGTAGAGATGTCTTCCAAAAAGGGGGTGCCTGTATTTTTATCAGCGAGGATCTATTATTTAGTAAAATTGATATATCTGATTTTTGCCTTGAACAAGATATTGAAATCTGTGGAATACAAATTGGTTATGAGATATCAAATTTAATTATCTTATGTGTTTATAGGGCGCCAATGGGAGATTATAAGAAATTTACAACTAACTTAGATTCATTATTGAAAAGACTTTATAAACCACATACCGAATTTGTAATCTGTGGTGACATAAACATAGATTATCTATCAGAAAGCTCACGTAAAAGAAAATTAAACTCACTTCTTGAAACTTATAATCTTAGTCACACAGTAAGTTTTCCAACCAGAACACAAGCTGGAAGTAGTACTGCCATTGATAATATATTTATAGATAAAAGTAGATTGAATTCCTATTCAACAGTACCATTAGTCAATGGCCTGTCTGATCACGATGCACAAATTCTAAGTGTTTTCAATATGAGTGAAAAATTCCAAAGTGTTAATCTAAAAATAAAAAAAAGGATTATAAATGCTGAATCTCTTCATCATTTAAATACATGTCTACAAAATGAATCTTGGGAAAATGTATATAGTACCGATACCATTGATATTAATACTAAATTTAATGCATTTTTCACTACATTTACGAATTATTTCAATGAATGTTTTCCAGTCAAGGTGGTGAAAAAATGTAAAAGTAAAAACATGTGGATAACTCAAGGAATTAAAATATCATGTGCTAGAAAAAGGAATCTATATTTAATGAGTAGGAATAGTGATGATCCTCATGTTCTTAATTACTACAAGAATTACTGTAAAACTTTGACAAAAGTTATAAAAGATGCAAAGAAAATGTATCTGAATGAAAAAATACAAAATTCAGATAATAAGATTAAAACTATTTGGGATATTATTAAAAATGAAACTAATCGATATTCAAAGAGTGAAAATATTACTTGCATTAAAATCAATGATAGTAAAATAGATAATCCAAAATCAATTGCAAATCATTTTAATGACTTCTATATAAATATTATTCAGAACTTAAACATTCAAGATTGTCCAGAAGATGCTGCACTTGGTTACCTAACTGATGCATTTAACACTGAGTTTTTAGGTCTCAAATTTATTCCCACTACCGCAGCAGAAATCATGCATGTGATAAAACAACTAAAAACAAAATATTCCTCTGGATATGATGAAATTCCAAGTAAAGTTCTGAAAGCTTGTTCTGAAATATTATCCCATCCGTTAAGCTATCTATGCAATTTGTCAATGCAATGTGGTATTTTTCCAGAAAGACTCAAATATTCAATAGTAAAACCAATATACAAAAAGGGAGATAAATGTACTATTGCTAATTACAGACCCATATCATTATTAACAACATTTTCAAAAGTGTTTGAGAAAGTTATGTATAATAGATTATATCATTACCTGGAGTCCAACAATATATTAGTTTTAGAACAGTTTGGATTTAGAAAACAAAAATCGACAGAGAATGCTGCTTTTAGTTTGGTGGATGAAATACTAAATTCATTAAATTCGAAACTACATGTAGGTGGGATTTTTTGTGACTTGGCTAAAGCATTTGATTGTGTAGACCATAGTATATTAGTAAAAAAATTGAAGTTTTATGGTATTAAAGATGAGATGTTGGGTTGGTTTACATCGTACTTATCAAATAGAAAACAAAAAGTAGAAATAAATGTACCAAATAGTCATAAAGTTACTTATTCAGAATTTAGAAATATTAAACATGGTGTTCCGCAGGGGTCAATTTTAGGTCCATTGTTGTTTCTAGTTTATATTAATGATTTAGCCTTGACCATAAACAATTCATCCCATGTAATTTTATTTGCAGATGATACAAGTGTAATTATTTCAAGCAAACAATACGATCATTTTATAAACACTTCTAATACAGTGCTGAATCTAATTAATGAATGGTTCCATGCAAATAAACTAGCACTTAATGTTGATAAAACCAGTGCAGTCAAATTTAGTACACACAATAGTGCTCAGGTTTCCTACAGTATTCGATTAAATGGAACTCATCTCAAAGAATCTATAAGCACAAAGTTTCTTGGTTTAGAATTGGATAATCACTTGAACTGGAAAACGCATATAGAATGTATTACTCGTAAATTGAGCTCTGCCTGTTATGCATTAAGATCCTTATCTACTATTGGTGATATAAACTTACTTAAAATGTCATACTTTGCATATTTTCACTCTGTAATGAAATATGGATTAATATTCTGGGGTAACTCGTCTGAAGCTAAACACGTTTTTGTTTTACAAAAGAAAGCTATAAGAATAATGGCCGGTGTGCATAAAAGGACCTCATGTAAAAATATTTTCCGAAACTTAGAAATCTTGACTTTACCTTGTGAATACATTCTTTCCCTAATGATGCTGTATATTAAGAACCAAGATAAATTCAGTACTAATCAAGACATTCATCATTTTAATACAAGACATAAATCAGATCTTCATCTACCCTCTGTTAGTCTAAGCTGTTTTAAAAAAGGAGTTCGCTATTCATGTATAACAGTCTTCAATGCACTGCCTAATAATCTTAAAGATTTGAAGAACAACGAGAAAAGGTTCAGAAAAGAATTAACCAAATTTCTACATACTCATACCTTCTACACAATTGATGAATTGTTTATGCTTGTGAATTGAATTATTCTACTTAAATGACATGTACAATTTTATATAGCTCAACTAAAATATGTTTTTATATTGACTTAATCTGTTTACTATGTATTGTATTTTTTGTTTAGCATAACTGATGAATTGTATGTACTGTATACGTCAACTGATGAATTGTTTAAGTTTATAAATTGAATTAATCTACTTCATATGAATTGTATAGCTTAACGAAAATAAGTTTGTAAATTGAACTAATTTGATTGTATATGTTTGTATAGTTTGGCTGATGAATTGTATATGTTCTTAAAATGATTACTAGTCTGTGTAGCTCTACTGATGAATTGTATATAGACCTACTGTAAATTGAATGGTAATATGTATAGCTCAACTGATGAATTGTTTATGATTATAAATTGAATTAATCTACTTGATATTAATTGCACAAATTTGTATAGCTTAATGAAAGTATGCTACTTTGTATTGTATATATTTGTATAGTTTTGGCCGATGAATTGTATATGCTTTAAATTGAATAGTAATCTATATAGCTCTACTGATAAATTGTTTGTGTTTGTAATTTGAAGTAGTTTGCATGATATGTATTATCAATTTCTGTATATCACAACTGGTTGAATTGTTTATACCTTAAATTTAATTAAATTGTTTTGTATTATAATATAGCTCAACTTATGAATGATCGTTTGCGTTTGTAAATTTAATAATCTGATTGGCTATGTATTGTATACTTTTAGTAGAGCCATCGATGTAGCTCAGTCGGCAGACTCGCTGGGCTGCTGTTCCGGAGCTGCGTTCGGGCTTGGGTTGGATCCCCCTTTGGACTTTGGTTTCTTCCGAGGTTTTCCACAGCCGTGGGACTGAAGCCGGATGGTCTATGGCGAGTCCTTGGCATCAACACCTTTGATTGATTACCCCCTTTGATTTGATTACCTGGTTGGGTTTTTCCGAGGTTTCCCCCACCGAAAAGGCAAATGCCGGGTAATATTTTGGCGAATCCTCGGACCTCATTTCATCTCACTACATCTCGCCAAAAAAAAAAAAAAAAAAAAAAAAAAAAAAAAAAAAAAAAAATTGTACAACATTGTAAAAATTTTAGAAAATTACTAAATTGTAAAACTATAAAACTTTGTAAAAATTGTAATTGTAATATTGTAAAATGTTGACATGTTCCACATCTTAAAGCTTCATTGCTCATGTAAGATCTATGGAATAAAATAAATGAATGAATGAATGAATAAGGCCATCAAGCCTAGGCCTACATCGATAGTTTTTCGTAAATATTTGAACGTTTTCCCTCTAGTCCAATTTGCTTTTATTTTTTTTTCTCCGACCAGATATAAGATGGATACCTCGTTGTACCTTTACCAAAGCAACACACCGACAACGAACTATATCCATATTCATTGCGAGACATTAACACACGACGCGTAGCTTCCACATCTAGCCGTTGCGTACACCGCTGCCAGCTAATAATCAAAGACGATAATCATAAAGACATAAAAAATTAGATATTGTTTTTGTTAATCATTTCTGGCTTCAAGATATGACAGAATTTTCCTTTCCACATCATACGAGAGCAAAAAGCAGAGAGCTTCGTGGGAGATACAATATGTGAATCACCATTATGAAACACAAACACTCAAACATCACGCGCAGGTCGCTGACTTGCATCTTCATCAAGACATTTGCTTTAATATTCATCGAAGAGTTCAGTTATTTAGATCAATAGAACTAATATTATATATACTTCCACCTGCACACTTGTTAATCGGATGGGGAATGTGACTTGATACGGCCTTATATAATGCTCCAGAAGCAGATCAACAGGTGGTTGATTCGCTGGACTCGAATAATGCTGCGTCTATTCAGACAGATCAAAATATAGTAAACATTAAGTTTCGCGGAATTCCTGTTTTATACCCGCTAATTTTTTTCGGTCTACCAAAAGCAATGACATCACTGGAAAAAGTTGTCATCCCATGTTACTAGTCGCTTTTTGAGAAACAAAATGTAATCTGAATTACGTTCCTGGCAGAATAGAGCAAAAAGTAAAGGATAAAGTAACTAACATCACTTAAAAGAATCCAGGATACCAATGGTTGTGCGATATTCTAGGCCTAAATGTATCTTGTAGGCAGAGGGTTATTTTAACCTCTTTACTTGTTTCTATATCAACCAATTGGCAGAAGGGATCTTGACGGACCCAGGAAGAGATGGAGAGAACAGTTCTGATTTCCTGGAAATGGAATAAGCCTAAGGGCCTAAACCATGATGTATTTTATGATTGACTTGTTCCGGTGAAAAGCCAGTACTACCTGTTCCACTTCACGTTACCTCTCGGAGTGATGTCGCTACCGTCTCTGTTTACATCAGAACTATGGTGACTGAGGGCAGCAAGCGGAGTTGCGGGGGTAGGAAACATGGTACGTACGTGTTGCAATGTTATAGACAGTATGTAGGATCTCGCATACCATGCAACAGTAGAATGGAAGCGATCATAGTATAACAGGATTCCTTGACGTCTGTAGTACCTGTCAAAGTCATCTAGCTCTACTACTTTTGTGCGTCTTGG
Organism: Periplaneta americana; assembly: GCF_040183065.1. Classification (NCBI taxonomy): domain Eukaryota; kingdom Metazoa; phylum Arthropoda; class Insecta; order Blattodea; family Blattidae; genus Periplaneta; species Periplaneta americana. The sequence continues at coordinate 111,113,213 of NC_091124.1, forward strand.
GTTTTTACCGGGAGTTGATATTTGAATTCCTAGTTTTTCTGCTCTTTCACACTCTTTCCCAATAGTTTTTATTGTTTTTTTCGCTTACCCCAACGGCTTTTGCTGCTCTTTCTACTGCTTTTGCTAAAGGTAGAATGAGACCCGCCCTTTTTTCCTCTCCACAAAATTTCAATACGTTATAAATTATCTTCCCGCTTTGAGAATTGTACACTTTCGGCAATGGTTTCTTCTTTGGAGGAGTTTCCATATTTTGTCACAATTGCAATCCTTCCCTGAAAATTCCACACAGTACATTAGGCTATCTTATGGATTCGGTTATATAAAACCTAAACTGAACTTGATTGAATGCACAGTGTTTTCAATGATACAACTAAATAAATCACTAATACAGTATTAGAATGCGTCAACGGCATGTATACACGAAACGTTTCATTCAATACACTGCATATTAAAAGATATTACAACTAAATGAATCACTAATGCAGTATTAAAATGCTTCAGTGAAGTATAAATACGTACCGTTCGATTCAATGCACAGTATATTCAATGATAATACAACTAAATAATTCACTAATGCAGTATTAAAATGCTTCAACGGATTGTAGACACGTCCCTCACGCTGCTCTAGTCTAGACTGATAGACTAATATTCTCTCGCGACTGTACAGTGTATGACGTAACGGATGGTTCACGAAGACGCCGCGGGTAACGTGAGCTGAAATGGGTTGTAACTACATCGTTGTTGTCGCTTTGAATTTAATGTTATTTTGTTTGTGAAAATGGATTTGATTAAATCTTCAACGAATAATGAGAATTATTTAATTTTTGAAAATCATTTAAATATCGCAAAAATATATCATTAAATTTGATAACTGATAACATTACATGACGATGTTGCATTGATAATAATTTTACGTCGACAATGATTTTTCTGACTATATTCTAGACTAACACATCAACACTGAATGTGTGTTTTCTCCTCGTTTGTGGGCATCCCTTTCCATCCACAACCAAACTGTCGAGCACAATAAATGGAACTGAGAGTTTCTATCGATATTTCAAACTTTTGTTTTATCAACAGTAATCTCACTAGAGGTTTTGATTTATTTAGAGAAAATCAAAACTCGAGTGGAATTTAATTGACTATTACACGATTAGAAGAAAGTATATAAAGATTAGAAGTAACGAAGTACTCCAATACAATAAAATTTTAATTGACTTACGAAAATACAAAACTGCCTTCAAATATGTACCATCTCAACATTTAAATATTACGCTAGTAGATGGCAGTAGTGTGTTACGAATAGCTGTTTTCTTATCAGTTGTGCCAACTATGGAACCTTCATTGAACTCTGTGGACGGTTACTGGTCAAGAAGGCTTTGTTGATTCAGTTTCATTTTTATTAAAACAGTTCCATTCCACTTCAACTATCCCGATCCCAGTAATCAACGTCACTTGACAGATGATTTTCAATAAATCTTAGTATTAAACAATCTCTGATACGTGACTATTCATAATATCATATAGCAGAAGATAGATAATTTGTATAAACAAAAGCCGCCCTAAATAAGGGTTCGATAGTTCGGCATACTAATCAATTCATAAAGAATAATAAGTAAACAAAACAATAACCTAAATAATATAAACGAGTGTTAGAAAAGTTTTAATTAGGGATGATGAAATAAACAAGAAACATTTTAATTAACGATGATGAAATAAAAGATAAACATGAATAATTTTAAAAGAAACAATTATTGAAAGTAGGTACAATTTTAAAATTTGAATGTTTTAGTGGTTGGTGGTTCAGTTGATGTTATATTGGACGTGTGCGTAAAAGAAGTGAACTCGGTGATGTACATGGTGTATCCCTCAACTTATTCAGAAACTAGCCGTACCCGTGCGCTCCGCTGCACCCGTTAGAAATAAATATAAAGTAATTACATAATTAAAATAGGACATTTGATCCAGGGAATATTCGTGTTTGATAGAAGAATAAATCGTTTAATATGTTACTTAATTTAAATTATATTTAAATAATTAAAATGGAATCATTTTGGTCCAGAGAGCACTCATTTGGTGCAATGACAATTCCTTTAACATGTTTCTTAATTTTTATTACATGCATCCATAGTTCAATGAACATTGACATCATTTACATTTAATGTGTGTACTTTATTTTACTTGTTATATGTTTCCATTGAATTATGGTAATAACTTAATTTTAACCCTTGTTTTCTACGTATTCAGTAAATGGCGCTTGGCCCACTATGGTTCTGAACCCTTCAAATAACTTAAATAACTTAAATTATATTATATTATATTATATTATATTATATTATATTATATTATATTATATTATATTATATATTATATTATATTATATTATATAAAAAGTGTGTTGATAACGGATGTACCCCGATAAGTAAGTTTTCAATTTGTTATGGGGGCTCTTGAATCTCAGGAGGAACACATTTTATTTTACAACAGGGCAACATAATCTGCTTGGCTCATTACCCAAATTTTTTGCATTGCATTTAATGCATATGTATTTTATGTATTTTAACTCGATTCAATTGAGCATAGTTAAAATTTGGATTATAAAATAATGAAATGTTAAGCTAACATATTATTACTGCATACTAAATCAATACACTCTCGTTGTTCGTTAATTCTCTGAGATAAACATTATTTTAAGAAATACAGGAAACGAATACACAGAATAGCCTATCAAGTTTTCTGTGCATAAGAAGCTATTTTAATCTTACCTGTCCTCAATTCACTCAGAAGTTACTGTAATAACATTATAGCATTATGTCCATACAGAGAAACTACACTTTCCAATGGTGAAATAATAATTAATTATACAAATCGGTTAATTTAGTTTCCGATATTGCTTCATACAAACACAGAAACATTTTCTGTGGGCTATGATTCATAGCTTTCGATTGTTGTTGACCAAGGCCCCTTATAGACGAAGTCATTTGTTTATTTCATTACACGGCCTTAGATGGCAGTTACAGACAGACAGACAGACAGACAGACAGACAGACATACAAACAAAAATTTCAAAAAAGCGATTTTCGGTTTCAGGGTGGTTAATTATATATGTTAGGACCAATTATTTTTGGAAAATCGAAAATTACCAGAAAAATTTCGGCTACAGATTTATTATTAGTATAGATTCCGAATGGCGCTCTTCATTTATTTGTAAATAGGGTTTCAGGGAAGATGCATAGCTTTGACCAGTGATCTTTATTAATTCTTGTTCTTGAATGTCAATGTAAGTCATATTTGAATGTGCTGTTCATCGACTGGAGTGGTTTGTAATTTTCTGTTTTTTGACGTCCAGACCAGTGCAGTTTGAAATGTTGGCAAACAAAGAAAGAAGTGCTAGAGTAGTGATAAAAATAAGCAAATTCTAGGGACGAGATGAAATTAAACAAATGCTATGGACGCGATAAAAATTGTGCGATAAGCAGCCATGATTGGTTGAAAGACGTCCTTTCGTACCGTTTCATTGGTCAAAAGTAGTGTGACGTAGTAAAAGTGTAATAGTCATAAATTTTTTTTAGGTTATGTGCTATGTGAATATTTAAGTCAAATCCACTAAGGGATTAATGTGAAGATGAATTGCGTGTCGCGGTGGCAGAAAGAAATGGAAGTTATCCTACTTATCTATGTCAGTTTATACAATCAAGGTGTAAACTCGCAACAAGAGTACATCAGAAGGACTATCTTCGATTTTCCTTCCAAGGATATCAGTTAAGGATTTTTTTTATTTTTATCCAATTCTCAATTTAACTTGTATTGCGAGTTTGCCTTTTGTGGATTTAGCTAACTGGTGAACATTTTTAGATTTTGAGGTACACTCTCCTATGTAAGGGATAAATATCTTCACATTCTCACATGGAATCCAACTTGGGCTGAATTTGTGAGTAAACATAGGCCTACAGGTACTCCTTCAACCGCAACGGACTTAATACGTAGAGATTTCCAAACATTTTGAAGGCTTGATCCACTTTTCGACGAAACAATTTGAATATTTTACTTAAAACTAGTGCATACCATCCACAGAACGACCAGTCTACAATGAAATGAACTATTAGCTACCGAAACACTATTTTTCTAGTACTTCAAACTCTTACAGCCGCAACGAGGGATGCTCGTTTTCCAGTTAAGAAAAGAACTTTGCACCGGTATCTGCAAGACGAAAACTCAAAATATGTAAACCTACTTCCCAATTATTATCTTTAGATTCTTAGGCTAACCTTACTTAGGACGGGTATTATAAACGACGGCGTTTAAAACCTACGTTCAGTTTAAACTCAATTTTTTCGTTCTGCTTAACAACCAATTAATCTTGAGTTAATATGAGTTTAACTTGATCAGCAGTTTTACGTCGTTTTAAGAGCACTTCAAGACTCAACAGTGCAAGATGACGGGTTCCGCTATACATTGAATGACAAAATCTTATGAGTGACAATGAGAAAGTTATCAATATTATTGAACGAACACGGCGGCCAAGAATTTTTTTCGAAACAGAGTGCACCACTTTGAAATATAAATGAACATGAGTTTTAAAACAGATTCAGGCTTTCGAAGTAGATAGTCCTAAGCTTTAGAATTAGGCTTTATAGTCCCTAAACTTGTTTCGAAAAATTGAAACTCGAATACACTATGCAACAAAAAAAGAAATGAGAAAGTGCAAAAATATTTGTGTTTTAGAGTTTGAATTTAAAGGTTATTTAAAAAGATAAACGATTTCCTTTTTATTTTTGAAAACATATTGTTGAACCTCTGCATCAGTTACTAATTGCGCTGCGCTATTTTTCTTCTGGTTACTTACTTAAAATGGCTTTTAAGAAACCCGCAGGTTCATCGTCGCCCTCACATAAGCCAGCCATTGGTCCCTACCCTGAGCAAGATTAATCCAGTCTCTACCATCATATCCCACCTCCCTCAAATCCATTTTAATATTATCCTCCCATCTACGTCTCGGCTTTCCCAAAGGTCTTTTTCCCTCCGGCCTCCCAACTACCACTTTATATGCATTTCTGGATTCGCCCATATGTGCTAAATGCCCTGCCTATCTCAAACGCCTGGATTTAACGTTCCTAATTATGCCAGGTGAAGAATGCAATGCGTGCAGTTCTGCGTTGTGTAACTTTATCTATTCTCCTGTAACTTCAACCCTTTTAGCCCCAAATATTTTCCTAAGAACCTTATTCTCAAACACCCTTAACCTCTGTTTCTCTCGCAAAGTGAGAGTACAAGTTTCAGAACCATAAAGAACAAACGGTAAAATAACAGTTTTGTAAATTTTAACTTTCAGATTTTTTAATAATAGTAATAATAATAATAATAATAATAATAATAATAATAATGATTTATTTAACCTGGCAGAGTTAAGGCCATACGGGCTTCTCTAACACTCAACCAGGAGTAAAAACTGCGTTACAAAAACACTACAAATTTACAAAGTAGGCTAGACTACAATTTTACACACAAAACTGAATAAGATAATAATAATAATAAAATGTAAACAACATGTAAGAAAACAGCAGACAGCAGACTTGATGACAAAAGTTTCTCAAGCGAATAATAACACCCATTTCCCTTATTTATTCTGTAGGCCTAGTAATTCCAACTACCAGAAAAAGATGGAAGATTTCGGAGGTGTACATAAATCTACTGTAAGCCTATTGCTTATTGTACTGTGTGTGGCAGATAGTCTCTTGGTAAGATTTACTATGAAATACTGGCGCCTGTTTTATAAACACACTAATAATATTACCTAATAATACTAAAGTCGTAAAACTATTTTTATTATTTGACTGATTTCTATTTCATAAACATTCTATAGCCTACAACTTATAAAACACGTACACTAACATTACAATTCATTAGTCATCTGATTGTGTATGGATTTCAGTCGCGGATGATCGTGCACGGTTTAGTCTGATTGCAATGTGTTTTGGAGTATAACGTTGGTAGTCAGCATTAAGAAGCTATTTGAAGTTAAGTCTTAGAAACATACTGAAGTAACCGGTTTTGGTTCTCTAGGTTCTCTACAGGTTTTTTTTTTATGACTTTTCTCTGTTATCGAGGAACAAAGATATTTCTCAATGAAGACTGTTCACGAGCATCGGCCATTTTAAGAACAAGAACATAATAAAACAGCAGCGATCGTCTTCTTTTCTTTCCTAGCAGTAATACCAATCGTATTCCATTACAGTTCAACTTATTCGATACTCTGTAATACGGCGCACTGAGTTACACTCTCCGTTACGTTTAACTTCGGTTTAACTTAATCTTTAGATAAATTGTATTTTTAATATCGGTCATTACTGATATTTTCGACCAGTGATCGGCATTTCTTGACTCGCGAAGCATGATCTCACTCCTCTTAGCCATTATTTGTTTATTCAAAGTTACAGAGTTTGGGTATGTTCACTGTCCGCCTCTGCGCACTGAAAACTTGCAATGCGAAGGTGTTACCCGCCCTCTTCTCCTATAGGCTACCTCCCCCTCCTATTTTTTTTGCTGTGTTTTGCGGGCTGTATTTTATATGGCGTAATCTTTGTCGGCCACTACTTAAACACTTTGAACAGTAGTTCGCAAGGCCAAGATGTTAACATAATAACACCCAAGGATAAAATCAACGGATTTAGGCCCTACTATGAAAACTTTATTTTAGGTTGACATCGCTTGGCAAAAATAAATTTAATTCATTCTATTGTATTAAATAACTCATGGAAAATTTAGCTGCGTGTGATACGACAAATACTGAGTTTGATTTTACGGACAAGCAATTAAGTTCGTACAACTTAAACAACAGATTTTTTTAGTTTTTCCGGAAGAAAGTCAAAACAATTACGATAATCAAAGATGGACATTGAATCCGTTTGTAGACAGGTGCGTTCAAGTGTCTGAAACTAAAAAAATTGAAATATATATCTACAAATGGAATGTCGAAGCGTGATTTTTTTTTTTTGCATAGCGCGCATTAGTTTTGGATCAAAAGATTGCAAGTATACCTCCACCTTGCAAAAGAAGCTCTTCTTTTTCTAAATAAAATTTTCAATCATGTATTTATTCAAAATATATTTCTCGTCTATGATATCAAAACAAAAGCGACAGATCTCTTTAAATTTAAAAATGATATAGTATATCGATTACAGAGTCCCGATTTGACAAGGTACTTTTGAAAAACAGGCAAATTTATGGTATTAATTATTTTTTATTTTAAAACTACTGACACATTATTTGATTTTTATGTTCAATGTTGGTTATGTATCCAAATACAAAACAAATATTGTTTTATTTCGTAAATCATTTGGCTACCTGCACTCAACTTGTTACACGACCCTCACTTTGTTAACCACTGCAATACAGTAATAATAATAATAATAATAATAATAATAATAATAATAATAATAATAATAATGTCGATTCTTAAAAACATTGTATTAATTGATTTGAGTTATAAATGGCACGTAAATTTTTCTGAGAACCACTTATTCAGGGGCATGGTTCTTTTACGTGTCGTAAATGTATGACATGAACTTCCAATTTTGCTTCTCTTCTAAGCGTTCTGTCGATCTAAAGCAAGACGGGTATAATACCAAAAATTGTCTTCTTGATCTAAAGGACACACGGTAGGCGTCTCGTAACGTCTTCCTGGGATGAAGCCAATTATTCTTCATCTCCAACATACAATTAACAATACACATTAACTTAGGTGATACTCCAATACAAAATACAGTACCTGGCCACATTATTATAACCATTCATATTCTTACTATACTTTACATATTACTTAGTCATTTGAACTCTGGTTTCCTTTCTTAAGGAGAATTCACATTACATATTTAATTTTTAAACAATATTAAGTAAAATTACAATTATAACAATGTTAATTCAAGAACTATTGATAAATAACCAACAGTATTTAATACTTAAAGACAAAATTTAGAGTTTTTATCAGTTTCTTTGACAATTTTCAGCTTTGCTTCTCCGATGAATCAACCTTTCAGTGTTTAATGGACAAGCAATGTTTGTTCGTCGACGAAAGGGAGAAAATTTATTCCTGGATGCCCGGTTAGCACAGTTAAACACCAAATATCAGTCATGATATGGTCTGTGATACCAGGCAAAGGTTCAGGACGACTCTATATTGTTCAGGGAACAATGAAACAAGATCAATATATCCAGGTATTGGAAAACAGACATCCCTCAGCTGAACGAATGGTTCCCAAATGGGGAGAAATATATTTTTATGCAAGATGGTGCACTTTGCCACACTGCTAGGAGAGTCAAAACATTTCTGGCTTTCAAAAACATTCCACTTTTGCCATGGCCAGGAAACTCACCGGACTTGAATCCCATTGAGAACGTCTGGGCACTTGTAAAAAGAGAGATGGCAAAAGAATTTATTACTACCAGAGTTCGACTTATTGAAAGGAATCACAATGAGATGATCCAGGAAATAACACAGAAATGTATTGTAAGCATGCCAAAGAGAATTGAAGCTGCAATTAAAGCCAAAGGAGGTTGTACGAAATACTGAAATTTCTGTAAAAATGAGGTGTGGTTGGTTATTTATCAATATTGCTTGAATTAACATTGTTATAATTGAAATTTTACTTAATATTGTTTAAAAATTAAATATGTAATGTGAATTCTGCTTAAGAAAGGAAACCAGAGTTCAAATGAGGAAGTAATATGTAAAATATAGTAAAAATACGAGTGATTATAATAATGTGGCCAGGTACTGTAGTAGCTTCGATGCAATTTTGAACTGTACGCCGCTTGGTTAATTGTTAACACCACGGCAAGGATTAATAGTACTCGGTAAGTATAAAAATAGCATTGTTGTGCCCAGGGATTATGATAAGCAATATATTTTCATTTTCATTTAAAGTAACGAAATCGTATTATTAATACATGCTTTACAATGCGAGATCTCACTTCCTGTTTCGACAGATTACAGAGCACAGTTTAGTTAACGTCATCAAAGTCACAGTTCAGTCCTTGAACATGCAGAAATGCGCACGTTTGCATCTTGCATTCTATCGCGAACTCAGCTTAGCAACAGCTGACTTATTAGCGAAGATATAGCTTCCCTAGCGAGACACTTTAATTGGCGATGATTCCGAAACTCTGAATTTCCATTGGTCAAGTCAAAAACAGATTCAGTCGTGAAATTTCCTTCAATCCATATTGTTTTAAGTAACGACCGGAAACGCCGTTATAAAGAATGGTTAATAAATAGAAGCGTGGTGCTTGGCGAGTGCAACACCGTCCTTTTAGAGGATCCGTGGGTGAAGTGGCGTCACTTTGGTACGTCACAGAGGACGCGGTTCAAGAGTTTATAAAAGGATATGAAACTTCGAAAACGCGGTCATTAGTTATTGGTCAAGATTGCGGTCATGGAGTAGTGCTCCCGACGTCCAGTAAGAAGTTCTGAAAATGGCATCGAATATGGCACCACCTTTGGACAGCATTAGGGTTCGCCCTACTATTTCTTGTAAGTAAAATCATCAGATCATTCTTTAAACTTTTCATTTGACTAGTTATCTTGGTATTTCAGAATTAACAGAAATGTTCATACTTTCCAAATCATTCAATACTCAATATTTTATTTTGTAGTAAATTGATATTTTTATTAATAAACGTAGTACTAGTAAATTTCTACACTTATAATATTTCCGAAAACCTGAGATCACATTCATAGTAGGAATCCTTCCTATCCACAAGAAAGAACAGTCTATAAAGTATAACGCAGTGCTTGATTAGTTTGTGTTATTTTGATAGAGATTATAACTAACGATTATCTCGAAGATAAGCCATCCGCCCTTGTCGCGGCAAGCGCCACGACAAATTACTGGTGTCAGATATGATAGAGCTTAACAATAAATTATGGTGTCAGAAATGGTATAATAAATATTGGTGTCAGAATTAATATAGTACAACAAAATATTGGTGTCAGAAATGGGCACAACAAAACATTGGTGTCAGAAATGGGCATAACAGCATTAACAGAAATAAATAATAACAACAGTAAGGTTGTAGCGAAGTTGTTGCTTGAATTATAAATTGTCTGATATTTAAAAACAGTCTTGAAAGAAGTAATGAATCATTAACTTCATTTCATATAATGCGGAAAATTGAAGTAATATACCCTAAATCATAAACTTCATTTACGAATAATCCATACGAATATATATGGGAAGCAAACTTTCAAAACCTGACATGTCCGTTTTCATAAAATGCAACAAATGTGTATTTTCTTGAAATGGACATGTCAAGTTTTGAAAGTTTGCTCCTAAAATGCGATATTTATTTTATTCGCGATTGTGGAAGTATTTTCCATGTACGCTCCATCTTATCGGAACTGCAGCGAGGACTTGATTAAGGCGGTATTTTCGATAGAGCTACATCCGTACTTAATGTAAATATGTGAACCTGTAGCACATTAATATCTATTACGGTTCCTCCTGGAGTTAATCAGGTTATGATGTTTGAAATTAAAGCAAAAACCACAGCAGAGACCATAAATTTTGTATAGAACTAAATATTATTAGTTGGATATCTGGGTATTTCAGTGAATACAGATTTTTAAAATTAATATAAATGTTCGTATCGACTTTTCGACGTCCTTACTCTATCCTATTGATACAGGTGGCTTCATTGGCGGTTGGAAATCACGGTCATGAGTACACAATCCATCTAGAGCAGTGTTTATCAACTCACGTATGAACGAGAGTGGAAAGTGCTTGACCGTTGCGTGCTGAGTGTAGCGGGCAGAACAGTTTGTGATGAGATGTTGTAGTGAACAGAAGCGGGCGATCCATCCAAACAAGAGATGTCAGGCGCGGAATGGACTTCGAAACGTAGACCATTCACGCCTCGTGTATTCATTACTTGATGGTAAGAACTATTTTTGTTTACAGATTGTGGAAGAATAGCAAAATGTTTAGTTTGTGGTAAGTTGTTATACACAGTGAAGGAATACGACTTACAGAGGCATTAATATACTACTCATAGTAAGGAATACGATAATACGAAGGTGAAGAGTATTCAGTCTTAATTCAACAATTGAAGGAAAATGAGCTAGAAGCTAATGAAAATCACAATGTTAATGAATCGGCCGTGCGATTCAGTTGTAAAATTTCACCTTGAATAGCAAGGTATTGAGATCTTCTCAAGATGGCGAATTTTCCAAAGAATGTCTAATCACAGCAGCTGAAGAACTTTTCCCACTACAAGTACCAAAGTTTGAATCTCTCAGCTTGTTTCCTTCGCATCGCACCCAAGATGAAGCCGAGGACGTTCAGGTACATCTAGTAAGTATTTGTCAGTCTTTCATTTGATATTCTTGGCAGAAGACGACAGTAATGATGTTAGCGATATTGCCCAACTGGTGATTTTATAAGAGGCGTTACTGAAGACTTTCAGATTAAGGAAGATCTCTTGATCCCAAGAGGGTACAAATAGTGGTTGCGTTATTTTCATGTGTTTAGAAGAGGCTCTAAAGAATTTTGGACTTAATTTAAATAAACCTACAACGTTATCCTTGTCAACCAATGCTGCTCCTCCTATCGTTGGAATTAAACGGGTGTATTGGGGCATTTAAGAGAAGGAGAAGAAAAGTGTTATTTTATCCCTTAATGTCATTCTTATTCACTGTATTATACACCAATTGATAGAATTTATGTGGGAACAAAATTTAAAATAAGTGTTATAGGAGTTATATTACCTCTTGTTTTGTATTGTTGTGAAACTTGGACTTTCACTTTGAAAAAGGAGCAGAGGCTAAGGGTACTTGAGAATAAGATTCTTAGAAAATACTTGAGGCTCAGAGGGATGAAGTTACAGGAGAATGGAGAAAGTTACAAGCGCAGAACTTCACGTATTATATTCTTCATCTGACATAATTCGGAACATTAAATCCAGACGTTTGAGGTGGACAGAGCAAGTAGAACGTATGGCCGAATCCAGAAATGCATTATAGAGTATTAGTTGGGAGAGCGGAGGAAAAAAGACCTTTGGGGAGGCCGAGACGTAGATGGGAGGATAATATTAAAATGGATTTGAGAGAGGTGGGATTTAATGCTAGGAATTGGATTGATCTTACTCTGGATAGGGACCGATAGCGAACTTATGTGAGGACGGCAATGAACTTCCAGATTCTCTAAACGCCATTAGTAAGTAAGTTATAAGTTATATGGTAGTAGTTATAAAAACATTAACGCAATTAGATCGAAAAGTTTCACTCATAGTCAAGTTACAGTCTTCTTGAAGAATGCATGACATTTCTTCATATTACGGTCCAGTGCGCTGGCTATGTCATGGCAAGTTATTATGTAGGTTCTTTGAATGGCGAGAGAAGCTAACCTATCATCATTCAGGAAGGAAAACGGGAAGCCTGTAGCAAAATTGAAAAATAAATTTTCAACCTTGCCTTCTTAGTGGATTTAACTGGTCAGCTGAATGCTTTAGATTTTTCCTTGCACAATAAGACATGTATAAGACTATTACACAGTTTTATGAAAGTGTAAAATCGTTTAAGATTGAATTATCTGTATTGGAACGTCAACTTATTAATCAGGACATAGTACATTTTTCAAAATTAACAACGATGTACCAATCTGTTACGGCTTTGAATTTCCAATAACATGTCCACATATTACGCGATTTTCGTCAGGAATATCATTAGAGTTTTTTCGACTTTGAAAAATTTGAATTTGATTTTCAGTTATCTGTGACACCTTATTCAACCTATATTGATATAGTTTCTGCTTATATGAACTTTATGCATGTTAGATTTCTCTAATTGCACAGACATGCGTCCAAGAATATTATGTATGTTTGGATCCACATATACTCTTCTTTTCTGGTAAACAAACCATGTCATAGAAGCCAAGTATATAATCATAACTTAAAATATGCTTTCAGATTATGCACTATACAAACAATAGTTACAAACATAGAGGAATTTGCGAAAGAAGAGAAATCAACCTCGAAAAATCAGTACTAGTACCAGTATTGAGTGAACTTGCTGGAGTTAATTTCAACATACTGTTCTTAGAACTTTTATATGTTTCTTCTATATTTTCCTTATGTTTCGTTGTATATCAGTTCACACTTCTGCATTGAGCGTCTTGCATTGTTTCGTATCACGAGAGATATTACCGTGTGTCCTATAATCACATAGGGTGCTATTCATAGACATTTCGCAGCACGCGCTACGAGCGTACTAAGCTAGCCCCGGCTATCCACTGGTTACTAGTACAGAATTCAAATCATATCCTATCGCTAGCACTGGTTTATGAATACGAAAAACGCTGATCATCCACCGGAAGCCCGCGCTAAAAATGTCTATGAGTACGGCCCTTATAGTTTAGATCTCCTTAGTGAAGTGTTCCGCAACCTTTTTCTACTCACTGCACACCCTAGACGGGCCTAGACTTAACACGCTACACCAAAATGTTTATATAATTACGTAATGTAATAAAATTATTATTATTATTATTACTATTATTATTATTATTATTATTATTATTATTATTATTATTATTATAAAACTGAAATGGACTCTTGCATTTATTAACAATTTATGAAGTTCAATTCCCTCTGGAAAATACACATTTCTATTACTAATATTAAAGTAAATAACTCTACTCATCCCTTCAATATGATACTTGGGCCTGCTTAGCTTAGGTGGTTGATCCGCATCAGAATCGTTGACATTGCAAGCCTCATTTTTCCATCAATGGATTTGAGTCTCTCCCACTTCGATGTTTTAATTTCAGTTAAAAAACACACACACGCACGCGCGCACACGCGCACACGCGCACACGCGCACACGCGCACACGCGCACACGCGCACGCGCGCACACGCGCACGCGCGCACACGCGCACACACACACACACACACACACACACACAAAAACTGAAGATTGGTTGGCAGATATGTAATGTTGAGGATTATGTAAAAATCAACAGATGCTTTAAATGCAGCAAGTTCAACCACAGAGCAGAGGAGTGTAAGGGAGAGGAAACTTGCCCTCTTTGTACAGGAACACATAAATTGAAGGAATGCAAAGCAACACAAAATGAGCTGAAATGTATCACCTGCGTCACACATAATAAATATAATAAGAATGAGAAAGTATGTGAAAATCACTCATCTTTAGATAAAAACTGCCCGGGTTTGCAATCAATAATAAGGAAGTACAGACAAAATACGGAGTACTAAAATGGGAGGCCCTGGAACACCATTTACCCAAAGCAAACTGACGAATAAAATTCAAGTCAGAAATACACAAATAAATGTCATACAAATTAATTTACAGCACTCCAGAACAGCAACAGATAATTTAATGGAAATAATAAATCTCCAAGGAATAGATATAGTCCACATTCAGGAACCATATATAATAAAGAACAAGGTAGCAGGAATCTCCAGAAACTTTAAAATACTGAGTCAAGGAGAAAATAAAATCAGAGCTGCAATATTAATCGCAAATAGATATATCGACGCGATTCTCATAAGCCAACTGACTGATGGAGATGCAGCAGTTATAGAAATTATCTATGGAAACCTAAGGTTCTATGCAGCTAGCATTTACATGGACATGGAAACTGATATCAACAATGATCTGAGAAAGATGGATAAAATAATAGATTGCCGTGGATAGTAATGCTAGATCCAAAACATGGCACGACACAATTACGAACCCCAGAGGAAGAATTATAGAAGAATATCTGAGCTCAAAACAACTTTACATCATGAATGAGGAAAGCGAAAACACAACATTCGAAAGTAAAAATGGGAAGAGCAATAACGACTTAACAATAACCAACAGTAAATTAATGCCAAGACTCAAAGAATGGGAATGTGGAAGAGAAGAAAGCTGCTCAGATCACCGTTATATCACCTACAATATTAAACAATGTATAGATGAAATAACAGAACTCAAATTCTATGGTACAAAATATATCTTTAATGAAGAAAAGTTGGAAGAATTTAGTAAGGTCATAAAAAGGGAACTGTCTCAAAACGTAATAATGTTAACAAATAACATAACAACAGAAGAAATAGACGAGGAACTGAGTACACTGACTAGCACAGAAACAGACTCTGAAAAAATAGTTCAACAGTTTGAAGAAAACGTTAGCAAAGCATGCAAAAAATGTTTTAGAGTCTCTAAACCAACAAATAAAATAAATAAGAGAAAATCGCTCCCCTGGTGGACCACTGATCTGACAATTATGCGCAAAAAGACAAATGCACTAAGACGACGATACCAAAAAACAAAAAATAATCAGGAATTGAGAGAACAGCGAAAAACGCAATATATGGAAGAAAAGAAGAAGTATGACAAAACCATAAAAAAAGAAAAAATAGAATCATGGAAACAGTATTGCAATCTCACATCATCAAACAATCCCTGGAATGCAGTTTATCGTTTAGCAACAGGGAAAACAAGAAGCTCCCCACATCTGACTACTCTAACGAAACCCGACGGCACAGCTACACAAGATCTTAAAGAGACAATGAACTATATGCTGGATTACTTCGTTCCAGAAGACAAGGAAATTGAGGACAATGAATATCACAAACTTGTAAGAACAGAAAACCTCAATTACATAGCAACTCAGAACGACCGAGAATTCACACAGGGAGAAGTAAAAGACATCTTAGAAAGAATGGATCCAAGGAAAACACCTGGAGAAGATGGAATCACTAGTAAGATCTTACTTAAAGTCTTTGAAAGCTTTCCGAAATATATGACTGCCATTTATAACAGCTGTCTAAGAATTGGTAATTTCCCTGAGCAATGGAAGAGAGCTACATTAATACCTATAGTGAAGCCAGGAAACGAAAAAATCTCAGAGGTCAGAAAATATCGCCCGATCAGTTTATTGAACACAGCAGGGAAAGTGCTAGAGAAACTTTTAATCAGTAGAATATCTCATCATGTGTACACAAAAAATTTAGTTAACGATAGTCAATATGGCTTTACACCACAAAAAAGTACTACAGATGCAGCAATGGCAGTCAAAGGCTACGTTGAAGAAAACTTAAGAAGCAGCCAGAGTGTGGTGTTGATAAGTCTCGATGTACAGGGAGCCTTCGATGCAGCCTGGTGGCCTAGTATACTGAAGAGCCTGAGAGATTTCAACTGTCCAAGCAATTTGTATAATCTTACAAGAAACTACTTCAGTCAGCGAACTGCAGTCTTGGCAGTTAACAACATTAAAATTGAGAGAAAAGTAAGCAAGGGCTGCCCCCAAGGATCCTGCAGTGGACCTGGATTTTGGAATTTACAGTACAATTCGCTACTCAATTTAAATTACACAAGACACACAAAAGTGGTAGCATTTGCCGATGATCTACTAGTAATAACAAAAGGTACAAGCACTCTGGAGGCGGAAAATTATGCTAATGTAGAACTAAAAAAAATCGAGTACTGGGCCAAGAACAACAAAATCAGGTTCAATGAACAAAAGACAAAAGCTCTGCTGATCAACAGAAAACGCAAAGACGGAAGAAACATAAATATTTACCTCAACAACAAAGCAATAGAGCAAGTGGAAAGAATAAAATATTTAGGAATAATTATTGATCAGAACTTCAACTTCAGTGACCACATACAGCACGTTACGGAGAAAACTACTAAATTAATACATGCATTATCCAAATCAGCCAAGCTGAACTGGGGTCTTCAACATCAAGCTCTAAAAACGATATACAAAGGTGCAATCCTACCATTGTTATCCTATGCAGCACCGGTGTGGATAGAAGCACTTAACAGGAAATACAACTGCACGAAGTACATAAGAGTGCAAAGATTAATAAATATAAAAATAGCTAAAGCATTTCGCACCACTTCCACTGAAGCTCTCTGCGTATTGACAGGACTGACACCCATCATTTACAAACTACGAGAAATCGCTGACGAGTACAAAATAATGAAACAAAGCTCAGAATGGCAAGTGGATATTCCATTAAATTACAAGAAATGGCCTCACCCAGCGGACTTTCCTACAATACAGGAGGCAAACCCAAAGAAGAATTACACTGTTGAAGTATATACGGATGGAAGCAGAACAGAACAAGGGGTAGGCTCTGGAATAGCAATATTCATCCACAGTGAAATAGTACATCAGCTACAGTACAAATTAGACAAACATTGTTCCAACAATCAGGCAGAGCAGCTAGCAATCCTGAAGGCAATGGAAAAAATTGAGACAATAGATCTAATGTTGAACAGCCCTAAAAATGCAGCAATATACACAGACAGTAAAGTTACACTAGATTCACTACGGAACACTAAAAACCATAATCAATTAATAGAATCAATTAGGGAGAAATTCAGAATACTAAGCAAACAAAACTGGACAATAGATATAGGATGGGTTAAGGCTCACATAGGGATACAAGGGAATGAAATGGCCGACAAACTGGCAAAAAGGGCAACCGTACTAGAAGGGTTGGAGTGCTACAAAAAGGTCCCAAAAAGTACCATCCAGAAAATATTGCGAGAGGAAAGTATAGCAAAATGGGAAAATGAATGGAGAAACACCACGAAAGGAGAAGAAACCAGACAATACTTTCCTACAGTCGCAAAAAGACTTAAACTAAGGATAACACTGACACCAAACCTCACTACAATGTTAACAGGACATGGACGACTAAGAGCATACTACCAACGATTCCACATCACTGAAGACTCAACCTGTTCCTGTAGAGGAGGGGAGCAAACAGTTAACCACATCCTATATGACTGTAACAAACTCGACGAGGACAGAAAGAAACTAAAAAGAAATATAATTCAAAAGGGAGGAACATGGCCTGCAAATAAAATGCAACTAATAGGAAAGTTCATGAATGAATATCGAAAATTTATTAATGCTATTGAGTTAGAGAATTTATAAGGGTATAAGTGTTACAATGTTAAGTGTCAAGATATCGGTATGTTAAAAACTATCACATTTTAAACAATCTGTACGAACATTTTGAAGAGAGATGCTTCATTGCAGTGGTCATGAGGCTTCTATCTTATGTGTTGTGTATCGGTGTATTCTATGGGTGGAGATGAATGAGGGTAGAAGTGAGTGAAAGAGGAGGTGATGACATATGAATTAGAGCTTAATGGTGAATTAAGTATGCAATGTCTATCTGTAGCAGTATCTTTGTATTTTTTTTAAGTATGGGCTATTGTTGCCTATAGTGATACATTTTCAAATGATAAGATAACGGATATGTTTATTTTTCTTTTTTTTATTTTCTCTTTATTTATTTATTTGTTTTTTGACAAAAACAATAGTTATTATCTATGAATATGAACTATAAAACTGGCCAAACATCCCGAACATTAACTATTATTACTGCATAGTATATAAATAAGAAAAATATTTATAAAAACTTAATAAGAAAACAAAGGCATGTAGTATTACGCTGTGTAATGGAACATGTTGTATGATGAAATAAAAAAAAAAAACACACACAGACACACACAGACACACACACACACAGACACACACACAGACACACACACACACACACAGACACAGACACACACACACACACACACACACACACACATATATATATATATATATATATATATATATATATATATATATATATAGTTGAAAATGGCATTTCGGAGATAGCTGGATATTTACTCCTCATTGACAACCGAAATTTTTCCAAAGGTCAGTTCTGTCTGCTTTTAAATCTGCCAGTTACTCTTGTACAAGTATATTATTCGGAAAATATTTTGAATCCACAATGAATGGATCACGAACCTAGTCGAAATCTTGAACACTCTGTCCAAAGTAATTCTTGAACTTCTACTGCAAGATTACTAAATGTTATTTAATTAAGTCCAACAACACTTACTTACTGTCAGCAAGGGACCATACAGTTAGGAATATCACAAACGATCCATTTTCAATAATCTGTATCCACAAATTCAGCTTATTCACAAAGTCCTTTAATCTTATCCTTAGCAGTCAGAATATTTTCGTTCATAACTTGCATCTTTCTGTTAAGCTCATTCAAATGTACGAAAATATCAGAAAGATATGCAAACTTAGAAACCCATTCATCATCTGCAAATAAATCCGCGTACTCATGCCTCCGAATAGTAAAAAACGCAAGTACCTCCTATTTAAGTTGAAACATTTGCGCTAACACTTTACTTTGTGATAACCATTGCACTTCTGTACGTAGCAGGAGTTTAGTGTGCTCTGATCCCATTTACTGGCCCAAAAAAATTGAAAAAAAAAAAAGCCGCTTATTTTGGGGCCGCGATTTGATGAAGTTCACGATTTTTACTACTTCGTCCATAACAATTTTCAGAGGAGATTTCCATGGCTTAGCAACAATGGCTTCGCAGTGAATGAGACAATGATCGATCCGTATGTACGATTTACTTCACGTACTTCAACCACTCGCGGCTCTGTCTGTACAAACATCAACGCAATCCTCCCATGTTACTTCATTACGAACCACATATTTATTAGCTGTACGAAATATTTCCTCACCGATTGCTCCCTCGGACAGTTCTTTGCAAAAAAAAATACTTGCAATTACATCCCCATCAATGTACCGAATGTAGGAAAGAAGTTGTGCATGACCGCTAATATTATCGGTGGACTCGTCTTTCTTATGTGAGAACTTCTTAGGTACTGCTCTTTATTTTCTCCTTCACAATGTCTTCAATGTCACTGGATATGTCACGAACTAGGCGGCTGATTTTATCAGCAGAGAGAGGTATTTGTTTTTAATTTAATTTTAATTAATTTTAATTAATTTTATTAATTTCTTACAATAATAGGTAAAAGTTCACGCCACAACTTTCACCTTGTGGAGGCACATCGGTTGCGGAACACTGCCTGAGTGGGCTCCTTAAACGCTATAGTTATTGAAAACATCTAGTATCACACTTCTCTACATTATATTCGCCTGTTAAGAGGACTCCAAGATCTTATGACATGTTCTGTAGATGTTGAAAATATGACCTCTGAGAAGTCTGCTCCCTGAAAAAGGAAACATGCTAGAATAAGAAACGTTACACTAGTCGTCCAGTGTTCCTTTACCTGCAGCGATACGGATAATCTATTTTAAGCATCTTCCAAAAGTAGCAATCAATGAGAAAATATGTTCAGAATATAATTAATTACGGTCTAATGAGGGTTATAAAATTGAGAACTAGGGTTTTCAGAAACTGACAGCTTGATTCATATTGTACTGATAAATATAGCAGCACAGCTTACTTTTTCATCTTATTTCATTTCTTTGTTTTCCATAAGTCTTACAACAGCATTGCGGCTTTAAGATGTTGAGAAAGTAAAAAATTATACAAAAATAATAAACTTCATAGTAAACTAATTAATTCAATTTACATGCATAAACAATTCATTAATTGATTACAAGGTATGAGTATGCACAAATTTGGTCTGTTCTGAACTTTTCCCTTCACCCTTCAAAGCTTCAAGGCTGTCAGGCAGTGCATTGAAGCCCATAATATATGAACATTGAACTCTTTTTTTTTACAACAGCAGAGTCTAAAAGGGGATAGATGTAGATTTGATTTGTGTCTTATATTAAAGTTATGAATGTTTTCATTAGTACCAGTATTCAATGTGACTGTTTTAATATAAACCGTCGCCAAGAAAAGAATATACCCCCTGGTAAGGTCAATATTTATAAATTTTGAAAAATATGTTTATATTATGTCCTTTTATGCACGCGTGTCATTATCCTTATGGCTTTCATCTATAAAATAAAAATATGTTTAGCTTCAGATGAGTTGCGCCAGAATGTTAATCATTTGATTGCACAATGAAAGTACGCAAGGTATGACATTAATTTAAGGCTGTTTATATCACCAATAGAAGATAAAAATCTTACGGTCTTACTTATAAAAAGCGCATAAGTGTTACACTGGATTTATATGTCGTTGGAATACAAAATGTTACCAATAAACGCTATATAAGCTCTCTCGTGTATACACTCCTTGTAACTATCCATGTTAAACGTTATGCACCTCTGAACTACTGTTTAGCGAGTTTATAAACGGCTAGATGGCAGCTTCGCTGAACAGCTGATCATCTCAGTACATTGCTTATTTAGGCATAGTACATTAAGGACGTGTAAATACATTCCCTTCCCACTTAAATGACATTATTCCGGTGTTATATGAAACGGATGATATTAAATAATTTTTATACGACATAGAAATTGATTGAATGCAGAGCGTTCGTTGTATGATGTGCATTTTAAAATTCTGTTCGTCAGCCTGGATCTTGGTTTAAGTTGTGTAATGGTTATTAGTCAGGAATTTACACACAACATATAAACGAGCTATTCGCTGTGTAATTTTAAGACAGTTACACGTCTGTATAAGAGTTTTCATTAGTAAACCGTTAATGCATAATATAAGCAGAGCTCAATTTAGCAGAAATATATTCTGGGTGTGTTCCCCAGTTCAAGTGATTATCCAACTCCAAACCAAGAAACCTTGTGCTTGGGCTATAGGCTAGATTCTTTGAAGTTACCTACATTTAATATAATACTGTAGAAAAACGGAACACTATTAGCTTATCTCTATTCTGTACTATGTAAATTCGATTATAGGCCTACTGGTTTTATCTGCATTAAATGCTAGTTTATTTACTCGTACATTAAACCATTCATTCGATTTAACACTGTATTAGAAGAGTTTATGAAGCGATAGTATTGCTTACTTATACTGCTATCACCTGCAAATAAGATTACTTAGGATAAAATTGTTCAGGTTAAATCATTAATATAACTAGGAACAATAATGGACCTAAAATTTATCTCCGAGGAACTCTATGTTTAATATTTCTAAATTCTGAGTGAGCATCTTTGTGCCTATTTGATATATTATTTTCACATTTGTTTTTTTTATAATTATTATTATTTTATAAGTGAGATGTAATTCAATGAAGGGCATCATCTTCGTTAACATCAAAGTCAAATTTTCTAGAAACATGTGATATACAGTGTCGCATGCTTTAGTTAAATCACAAAATAACCCCCAACGTGTACAAAGGGGCAAGAAACTGGCCACCCTACCCCATTATCTTCTGGCCTAGTTGCCTCAAAAGCGGTGCCTTGTTGGTATCACTTCTGAGGTTCAGATCTGTCTTTGGACAGTAGAGTAAACAACAATAACATGTACAGGTCAACGCCTGTGGAGTAACGGTAAGCGCGTCTGGCCGCGGAACCAGGTGGCCTGGGTTTGATTTTTTTTTCACGGGATTTTTCCTCAACCCAATATAAGCAAATGCTGAATAACTGTCGGTGCTGGACCCCGGACTCATTTCACCGGCATTACCACCCTCATCTCATTCAGACGCTAAATAACTTAAGATGTTGATAAAACGTGATAAAACATGTACAGTGCGGTCGCGTTACGCTTGATCCGAAGAACGCGAGCGGGAGCAAATCTGTAGAGCGTGAGTTAGGACGCGGCATTTCAGACCGCAATCTCCGACGTATTATTGCACTTATACGTCTTTCATTAATTAATGGTATGCACACAATCACCATTTTATTTAACTAATCTGTGATAAAAGACGTGTGTGCCTGTGTACTTATTTTAAATTCGTTGAAGTGTGTGTGCTGTGCATTAAATTAGTTGTATGGATAATATTGAAATGTCGGCTGAAAAGTTTACTCTACAACAGAGAATATTTATGTACGAAACTTACGTCAAAACAGAATCATGCCGACAAGTATGTAGGCAATTTGTAGAGAAATTCCACGCTATTCGACCTCCAAATAGAGGTACAGTTCGAAACCTTGTGATTATAACAAGAGAAACGGGATAGCTGAACTCTAAAATTCGTAGGCCAAAACGAAGGGTTCTAATAGAAGCAAAACTTGATGATATTGGTGCATTATTGAACATGCTCCTCATAAATCTTTACATCATACTGCACACGAAATAGGCACATGAATGGCCCATACGGCTACTAAAGTTTTTAAATTGAAACCTTACAGAGTTATTGTAGTCCAAGAATTACGGCCGCATTACAACGAAAGTCGATTGAATTTCTGTAATTGGTTTTCACAAAACATTGTTGCCGGTATAGTTGATCCACATTTAATCATTTTCTCTGATGAGGCATGGTTTCATTTACGTGGTTATGTATGTTCACAGAACAATATATTGTGGCGCACAGAAAAACGGCGATTATTTCACCAATTTTCCCTGCATGATGAAAGATTGGTGTGTGCCGTAACAACAAAGCGAGTAATAGGGCCGATATTGTTTCAAGATGCTGTAAATTCAGAGAGGTATCGTACGCAAATACTCGCACAGTTTTTGAACAATTATTATCTGACTAGCCGTACCCGTGCGCTCCGCTGCACCCGTTAGAAATAAATATAAAGTAATTACATAATTAAAATAGGACATTTGATCCAGGGAACATTCGTGTTTGATAGAAGGATAAATCGTTTAATATGTTACTTAATTTCAATTGTGTTTAAATAATTAAAATGCGATTATTTCGGTCCAGAGAGCACTCATTTGGTGCAATGACAATTCCTTTAACATGTTTCTTAATTGTTATTACATGCAACCATAGTTTAATGAACATTGACATCATTTAGATTTAATGTCTATACTTTATTTTACTTGCTATATGTTTCCATTGAATTATGGTAATAACTTAATTTTAACCCTTCTTTTCTACGTATTCATTAAATGGCGTTTGGCCCACTATGGTTCTGAACCCTTCAAATAACTTAAATTATATTATATTATATTATATTATATTATATTATATTATATTATATTATATTATATTATATTATATTATATTATATTATATTATATTATATTATATTATAATATATATTATATTACATTATATTATATCAGAAGTTACTGTAATAACATTATAGCATTATGTCCATCTAGAGAAACTACACTTTCCAATGGTGAAATAATAATTAATTATACAAATCGGTTAATTTAGCTTCCGATATTACTTCATAGAAACACAGAAACATTCTCTGTAGGCTAACTTTCATACCTTTTGATTGTTGCTCTCCAAGGCCCCTTATACGAAGTCATTTGTTTTTTTATTTCATTATACGGCCTTAGATGGCAGTTATTTTAATTTTAAAACTCATTTATCTCATTAAATATCAGTCCTATCAAAATTTTGAAGGAATAAAACTTATCGCAAATTATTTTTAAAGAAACTTTTGTTATGTAACATTTTTCACAAAAATCAATACTAAGCGAGATATTTCGATTTATTTAATTCAGGCCCCCTTATAACCCCCCTTTTAAATAATATATTTTGAATGCCATATAGCCTAAAATCTAAGTTACAACGAACTTAATTTATATTCCAATTTTCATCGAAATCCGTTCAGCCATTATCGCGTGAAAAGGTAACAAACATACATACAGACAGACAGACATACAAACAAAAATTTCAAAAAAGCGATTTTCGGTTTCAGGGTAGTTAATTATATATGTTAGGACCAATTATTTTTGGAAAATCGAAAATTACCAGAAAAATTTCGGCTACAGATTTATTATTAGTATAGATAATAAGAGACAACATGCATATCTTCAACAAGATTCTGCCACAGCCCATACTGCAGGTGCTTCTTTGGAGTCTATAAGGGCGGTTTTTGATGACGGAATTATTCCTAAAGGGTTATGACCCGCACGTTGCCGAGATCTTACCGGTTGCGATTATTATTTGTGTGGAATCCTAAAAAGTAGAGTCTATAGAAATAAGTCACACACCATCAATGAACTGAAAGACAATATAAGAGAATTAGAAGGATAACGAAACACGAACTTTTGCATGTGAATTCAAATTTAATCAAAAGGTGTCGGAAATATCTAAATGCTAATGGACACCACTTTCAGCAACTACAGTAACACAGGTTAGTGAAATAAAATCATGATTGTATGCATACCATTAATTAATGAAAGTTATATGAGTGCAATACGCCGGAGATTACAGATCTAAAACGCCGCGTGTTACCTCGCGTTCTACATGCTTGCTCCCGCCCGCGTTCTTCGGATCAAGCATAAGGCGACCGCACTGTGACTTCGAATTTAAAGAACTCAGTACTTCATCCAGCAATCTAAATGTTTTCTAAATAGAAACTGCTCTAGTACGTACTATCATATTATTTAATTCCAAACAATGAAGTAGGTCTAATCTATTATACATAAATGTCTCGAACTATACCCAAAAGTTGTTAATAATGATATAGATGGCTAAGAAGTGATACCGGTACCTCGCATTTGTAAATTTGCAGGTGAATCAGAAAATTTTTCTCAAAATAGGCAACCTTTTTATACATATTTTTGCAATGCAAGATCTTCTACTCGAGGTCAAGATATTAGTTAACTGTGCAATTTTGTGAATATAATTATAACGTAGTTAAACTAAATTACCAATTTTATAGATACGAGGCATCAGGTATCACTTCATAGCCATCGATAAGGGTCTATAAGTAATATTAGTACATTTACTGTATCTCCCTTTTCATATATTGTTTTGCTATTGATTATTTGTGCCTTTATGGAAAAAAAACACATTGCATTGACAAATTGCATAAATAGCATAAGGGAAACATCGATTCTTGAAGTAAAAATTTACAATTTCCCCTCAATCTAATTCAAAATTTGCTTACTACTTTCTTACAGTTAAATGAAAGGAATACAAAAGAAAACAGAAAAAATTGGTTGCACAGGGAAATCATTTTGCGAAAAAAGAAAATCATATATTCTTTCGGCAAGCATTTCTTCGCTTCCAAATGACCTAAACAGTCATTTTTTTTTCATCCAATTGATTCCTAAACAGTGAAGAATGTTGTAGTCTGGAATGAACTTAATATCATTTCTTACTTATTTTATGTAATTTTTTCTAACATGTAAAAGCCACCGGCGTAGCTCTGTCGGCTAAGGCGCTTGCCTGCCGATCCGGAGTTGCGCTCTGGCGTGGGTTCGATTCCCGCTTGGGCTGATTACCTGGTTGGGTTTTTCCGAGGTTTTCCCCAAGCATAAGGCAAATGTCAGGTAATCTATGGCGAATCCTCGGCCTCATCTCGCCAAATATTATCTTACCATCACCAATTCCATCGACGCTATATAAACCTCGTAGTTGATACAGCGTCGTTAAATAACCAAGTAAATTAAAACATGAAAACATCTTTTTCTTTATTTATTTATAGACAACCAATGGTTTTTGCTTTGAACTAAATTAGTTGATTTTGGATTACAACATAGCTCTTTATCTAAGCTTCAATTTGGTGTTTGAATGAAATCGATAGCTCAATTCTAAGTGTACTTTTTATTTGCTCAAAGACTGAAAAATGTTGAAAATATGAAATAGGGTAAAAATGAAGTTAAAGTTAAAGTTCAAGCTAGATAATAAATAACGTACTTTTATGTTTCTAAATGGTTTCTGCAACATAGGTGAGGCCCTCTTCTTGTGTCTTGAGGTTAATTAAAGCCTATAAAACACTGGCGAGACCTGTCGTCATGTATGAAAGTAAAGCTTGGACCGTACGTAAATATGATGAACACCGAATCATTGCCAATGAAATGAAGTTTGTAAGAAGAACTGCTGGCTATACTAAATCAGACAAGAAAAAAAATGTGGATGTTTTGAAAGAATTAAATATTGATCCAGTTTTAGATAAAATTCAAAATTATAGACAGAAATGGAAATCTCATATACTCAGAATGCCTAGAACAAGGATATCACTCCAAGCACTAAATTACCGCCCTTTAGGAACAAGATCTTTTGGCTGTCCGCTGAAACGATAGAGTGAGACCGTAACAGGCCACCAGGCTTAATACGTGATAGGAAGAAGAAGAAAAATTTGTTGCTACAATTGAATTGGCAGATAGAATACATGACCCCAAGTTTCTGGGTTGTACGACTTATTTACGTTTCTTTGGGACAACGTCTCCTAATCAAACCATTGAAAGACTCGTTTGCATTCTGAGTCTTGTCATGCAAACACCTACTCAGCATACTGGGGTCTGTTAGCCTTTCGTAAATAGATTTAACCCACTTGTTGGCGCAAGCAGCTGCGCATGGAGTACAAAAAAATAAATTTCATCCATCAATGGTGGGAAAACCTAAACATGTTATAAATGTTTAAAAACTAGATTAATATATTATAGCGATGTTCCGAAGTACATATGACTTTCCATGCAGGAATTCTGCGTTATCATATGAAGAAGGATCGGGGGAGCGGAGAAAAATTCTCTCCTGCACCGGGACTCGAAACCGGGTAAGGCAGAATTCCTGCATGGAAAAATCATATGTACGTGGATACACCGCTATAATATGATATGCGTAAATAATCATTAAGTGATTTAAGAAGGCGCTCATTCCGTCAGATCCCGGCCACATAATCACTCGTAATGAGTGTACCTCTGCATATTACTGTGTTGGACATTGTGCCACTGTCACACATCTGTGACACAGTGTATGAGGGGTTGGCCACTAAAGGGAAACTAAGTGATGTAGCTTAAACTGAGAGGATTCAATCGGACATCGGAACTGGAATCCTGTGTTGCTTAGTGGATAGAGCATCAGCACGTAAAGCTGAAAACCCGGGTTCAAATCCCGGTTCCGGAGAGATTTTTTTCAGCTCCACCGATCCTTCTTCATAGAATAACATAATATGAGACAAAAAGCAAAATTTTCATTTTTTTTGAAGAAAAATAGCCATTCTAGAGATCGATGCGTACCTTAAAGGAGGTATTTCGTTATCTCCATGAGAAATATTTTATTTCGAGATGTTTTTTCATATACATGATTTCTGTTGTAATTATAGGAATAATTCTGGGATCTGGGAATTTGATGTTAAATAAATCTGTTAAATAATCAATAAATTGCAGCATCTTCTGCACAACTTTGAATGTTTAAGTTGTCAATGATATTTATATAGAACAAGCTAAAAGAATTTGCAATAACTTTTTAATCTTCTAATTTATAATTGCTCATTAAAAAAAATGTAAGCCTATAGATTGTAGCTTAAACAAAATAACTGAATCCACATTTCATCAATGTACTGTATTGTATTTACTTACATTCCATGGTATTCATGTATCGTTGCACATCTAAAATATTGAACATATAAAAATTCTTAACAGTACTACAAAGTTTTAATTATTGTAGCCAGAGTCTAGTTGAAATAATTATACACCGAAGAGTTTTACAATATATTAGTACAACACAAATAGTTATTATCGATACTTAATAAAATACAGAAATATTCATGCAGTGTTGTTGAATGTCATAAATTCACATACAGAATAGAAGGCGTGAGAAATAAAATTAGGCACTTCTTCAAATTGGTCCTAAATAATCTTATGTTTTGAGTCTGATTTTTATAGTCATTAACAAAATTTTTACTGCCATAATAATGCACTTCTTTTTGAAAGCACGATAGATTTTCCGATGGAGTATGGAAATCATTTTTGGCGAGTATGTATGGTATGAACTGTTGAATTAGGTACAAAGTTTCACGATTACATACGAGGAAGTTTATTAATGAACAAATATACTGACAAGGCATGGACATTATTTGTAATTTAAAAAAAATGGTCATACACGATTCCCTAGATTTGGCACCTAGTATTATTCTAATTGCTCTTTTGTGTAGTAGGAATATAGCCTACTGTTACTCTGTGTAGAATTTCCCCAGAATATTAATTCTAAACTAAGTACTAAGTGTAAGTATCAAAGCATATTGTTTTTAAATTATTGATATT
Source organism: Periplaneta americana (assembly GCF_040183065.1). Taxonomy (NCBI): domain Eukaryota; kingdom Metazoa; phylum Arthropoda; class Insecta; order Blattodea; family Blattidae; genus Periplaneta; species Periplaneta americana. The sequence continues at coordinate 111,142,042 of NC_091124.1, forward strand.
AACTATTTCTTGCGTAGATAACAGCAAAACATGCTGAATTTAGTTCGGGGGTAATTTCTTTAATATTACGAGTATTTTCAAATTTAACATATTAACGATTTTTAAGCCAAGAAATTGTTATTGTTTCTGTTAGGAATATTTTTAATTATTGGGCCTGAAATTTGTAAGGTTGAATTTGGGTAGGATTTGAATTGGATTATATTAATTTTGTTACTGTTTAATACTAATTTAATAGTTGAGAACCAATCACAAATTTTGAGGAGAATTAGATCTGTTGAAGACTGGAATGTGTTTGAGTTATTGGCTGTAATATAGGCCTACTTGTGTCATCTGCAAATAATGAGTGTAAATGTCCAACAAGTTTTATTAATTGCAATTATTATTACGTTCTCAATATTTTGTATTCTGCTATACGAAGTCAGTCAAGTACTTTGTTGCTGCAAAATTCTATTTACATATTTTCCCAGAAATACACATTTTTCTGTATTCCTCATTCAGAAAGTATAGTCCTTGCCACACCATGTGTCTGTCCGTCCGCCCATCCGTCGGTATGGATTTTGTCCGCACTCGGCACCTCGGAGTATATTTATATGGGAATGATAAAACTTAGTGGGTCTGTATTTTAGGGATCCATTTGAGGAATTGTCAGAATGTTTTCTTCATGGGCTTTCTTCTTTATGTTGAATAAACTGACAAATGAGATGATCACTCAGGAACGACTGAATAACGTTCGGATAAGAGAAGTTAATTAGTGTTGTGCTGTATTTCCATTTTCCTAGCCAATTTGTCAAAGCTTTACAAAGTAGATAAAAAGAGATGTCCTTCGACTCTTGTTTGAAGGTTTACCAATTGTAGTAATAAAACATTTAGTAAATTAGAGTGAACAACTTAGAAATTATTAAAATTGTTTAAATAGTTCGAGAAAATAAACTGTAAACAGTACTACGGAAGGAACCGAATTTTTGCAAAACATATTAAACAAATAGTAAGAAACTATGTGTTATATTCGTGACGCACGTTTCCTAATCGGTTATTTAACGAGCTGTATTAACTGCACGGTTGTGTAGCGTCTTCGGAATTGATAATAGCTTTAATGAAAACGGATTGCATCACATTCGCCTTTCAGTTAGGTAATGTCCTAATGCTGTAATTCCCAAAGCATGGTTCGCGACCAATTAGAGGGTCATTTATAGAGCTTAGTGGGTTCGCGATACGATTTAAAAAATAAAATATTTTAATAGTTATACATAACTTCGGACACGGAACCTATGAAGTTAATCTGCGTCGTGTGTTACACAAGTCGTGTTGTTTACATAAAGTCGGAGTAGTACAGGGAATTCTACTACGCACTGCTTTCCTTGAAACAAAATATTGCTCCGTATAGTTAGGTGATTAAAAAAATATATTATAACACATTTTCGAATGCGATTTACCTCATTCTATCCGTTGTAGAAAATGGTGATAGAGTTTAAACAAAAATGAATTATGTACTTTAAGTGTCACTAATTTAGACGGAATTACACATAACCAGATAGATCACATCTTGGTAGATAAAAGAAGGCACACTAGTATAGTAGACATTCGAACTTTCAGGGGGCAGACTGTAATTCTGACCATTATTTGGTAATTGGAGAATTAAGAGAAAGACTATTAGTAGCCAAGCGAGTAGAGCAACAAGTTAATATAAGTAAATTCAATATTTTGAAATTAAAGGACGAGGAAACTAAGCAACGTTATCAGGTTGAAATTTCAAATAGGTTTGATGCTTTAGCAACTGCTGACGAAGCTGGGAAGAGTTAGATGTTAATAGCGTGTGGGACAATATCCGAGATAATATCAAAATTGCAGCTGAGCAGAGCATAAGTTATCATGAAACTAAGAAAAAGAAACCATGGTTTGATGAAGATTGTTCCATGGTAGTAGATAGAAGGAAACAGGCAAAATTGAAATTATTACAGGATCCAATTGTGGAGAATAGAGATAATTATTTCAATGAAAGACGGGAAGCAAGTCGTACACTTAGGAATAAAAAGAAAGATTACTTGAAGGAAAAACTGAATGAGGTAGAAACAAATTGTAAGAATAAAAACATTCGTGATTTATATAAGGGTATAAAGGAATTTAAAAACGGATATCAGGCAAGGGTAAACGTGATCAAAGATGAGGATGGTGACTTACTTGCAGACTCTCATTCAATCCTGAACAGATGGAAAAACTATTTTGGGCAACTACTAAATATACATAGGCTAAATAGAAATGATCAGGACGAAATTCAAATACAAACTGCTGAGCCATTTATACCGGAACCCACACTTTCTGAAGTCGAAATTGCGATAGAAAATCTGAAAAAGTACAAGTCTCCAGGTATTGATCAAATTCCAGCAGAATTAATACAAGAGGGTGGAAGAGCATTATCTAGCGAAATTTATAAACTTGTACTTGCAATTTTGGAAAAGGAAATTGTACCAGAACAATGGAAGTAGTCCATAATCGTACCTATTTTTAAGAAGGGGGACAAGACTAAGTGTAGTAACTTTCGAGGAATATCACTTTTGTTGATGTAGTACAAAATTTTGTCAAATATCCTTTTGAGAAGATTAATTCCATATGTAGATGAAATTATTGGGGATCATCAGTGTGGTTTTAGACGTAATAGATCGACTATTGATCAGATTTTTTGTATTCGACAGATATTGGAGAAAAAATGGCAGTACAAGAGTACAGTACATCAGTTATTCATAGATTTCAAAAAGGCGTATGACTCGGTTAAGAGAGAAGTTTTATATAATATTCTTATTGAATTTGGTATTCCCAAGAAACTAGTTCGATTAATTAAAATGTGTCTTAGTGAAACTTACAGCACAGTCCGTATAGGCCAGTTTCTATCTGATGCTTTTCCAGTTCACTGCGGGCTAAAGCAGGGAGATGCACTATCACCTTTACTTTTTAACTTCGCTCTAGAATATGTCATTAGGAAAGTTTAGGATAATAGACCGGGTTTAGAGTTGAATGGGTTACATCAACTTCTTGTCTATGCGGATGACGTGAATATGTTACGAGAAAATCCACAAACGATTAGGGAAAACGCGGAAATTCTAGTTGAAGCAAGTAAAGCGATAGGGTTGGAAGTAAATCCCGAAAAGACTAAGTATATGATTATGTCTCGTGACCTGAATATTGTACGAAATGGAACTATAAAAATTGGAGATTTATCTTTCGAAAAGGTGGAAAAATTCAAATATCTTGGAGCAACAGTAACAAATATAAATGACACTCGGGAGGAAATTAAACGCAGAATAAATATGGGAAATGCGCATTATTATTCGGTTGAGAAGCTTTTGTCATCTAGTCTTCTGTCAAAAAATCTGAAAGTTAGAATTTATAAAACAGTTATATTACCGGTTGTTCTGTATGGTTGTGAAACTTGGAATCTCACTTTGAGAGAGGAACAGAGATTAAGGGTGTTTGAGAATAAGATTCTTAGGAAAATATTTGGGGCTGAGAGGGATGAAGTTACAGGAGAATGGAGAAAGTTACACAACGCAGAGCTGCACGCAATGTATTCTTCACCTGACATAATTAGGAACATTAAATCCAGACGTTTGAGATGGGCAGGACATGTAGCACGTATGGGCGAATCCAGAAATGCATATAGAGTTGGGAGACCGGAGGGAAAAAGACCTTTGGGGAGGCCGAGACGTAGATGGGAAGATAATATTAAATGGATTTGAGGGAGGTGGGATATGATGGTAGAGACTGGATTAATCTTGCTCACGATAGGGACCAATGGCGGGCTTGTGTGAGGGCAGCAATGAACCTCCGGGTTCCTTAAAAGCCAGGAAGTAAGCAACTAAGTAAGTGTCACTAATTTTGCTATTTGGGAAAAGGAAATTGTACCATAACAATGGAAGGAGTCCACAATTATACCTATTTATAAGAAGGGGGAGAAGATTAACTACGATAACTTTCGAGGAATATCACTTTTGTTGACGTCGTACAAAATTTTGTCGAATATCCTTTTGAGAAGATTAACTCCGTATGTAGATGAAATTATTGGGGATCATCAGTGCGGTTTTAGGTATAATAGATCGACTGTTGATCAGATTATTTTTGTATTCGAGAGATATTGGAGAAAAAATTGGAGTATAAGGGTACAGTATACAAGTTATTCATAGATTTCAAAAAGGCATATGACTCGGTTAAGAGAGAAGTTTTATATAATATTCTTATTGAATTTGGTATTCCCAAGAAACCAGTCGATTAATTAAAATGTGACTCGGTAAAACGTACATCAGAGTCCGAATGGGCCAATTTCTATCTGATGCTTTTCCAATTCACAGTGGGCTAAAGCAAGAAGATGCACTATCACGTTTACTTCTTAACTTCGCTCTAGAATATGCCATTAGAAAAGTTCAGGATAAGAGACAGTTTTTGGAATCGAACGGGTTACATCAGCTTCTTGTCTATGCGAATGACGTGAATATGTTACGAGAAAATTCACAAACGATTAGGGAAAACACGGAAATTTTTCTTTAAGGTAGTAAAGCGATAGATTTAGAAGTAAAGCCCGAAAAGAGAAAGTATATGATTATGTCTCGTGACAAGAATATTGTACGAAATGGAAATATAAAAATTGGAGATTTATCCTTCGAAGAGGTTGAAAAAGTCAAATAACTTGGAGCAACAGTAACAAATATAAATGACACTCGGGAGGAAATTAAACGCAGAATAAATATGGGAAATGCGCATTATTATTCGGTTGAGAAGCTTTTGTCATCTAGTCTGCTCAAAAAAAATTTGAAAGTTAGAATTTATAAATCAGTTATATTACCGGCTGTTCTGCATGGTTGTGAAACTTGGACTCTCAATTTCAGAGAGAAACAGAGACTAAGGGTGTTTGAGAACGAAGTTCTTAGGAAAATATTTGGGGCTAAGAAGGAAGAAGATACAGGAGAATGGAGAAAATTACACAACGCAGAACTGCACATTTTATTCTTCACCTGACATAATTAGGAACATTAAATCCAGACGTTTCAGATGGGCAGGGCATATAGCACGTATGGGAGAATCCAGAAATGAATATAGAGTATTATAGGTCGCGCCAGGGATTTTGGCAGATGGATTTTCTTTATGTGAACTGGTGAGCGAGTCTTCACCGCTGCAAGATCGGCTGTTATCTCTGTCGCAGTGGAATGGGTAGGACATAAGAGTAAACATGCACGCCCGAGTATTTGTGCACTCTGGACAGTCACCTCCAAAAACTAAACAAATATTACAGTAATCTATATGTGTCTTTGGTATTCCCAAGAAACTTGTTCGATTAATTAAAATGTGTCTCAATGAAACTTAGCGGTATAGGCCAGTTTCTATCTGATGCTTTTCCAATTCACTGCGGGCTAAAGCAAGGAGATGCACTATCACCTTTACTTTTTAACTTCGCTCTAGAATATGCCATTAGGAAAGTTCAGGATAACAGAGAGGGTTTGGAATTGAACGGGTTACATCAGCTTTTTGTCTATGCGGATGACGTGAATATGTTAGGAAAAACTCCACAAACGGTTAGGGAAAACACGGAAATTTTACTTGAAGCAAATAAAGCGATAGGTTTGGTAATTAATCCCGAAAAGACAAAGTATATGATTATGTCTCGTGACCAGAATATTGTACGAAATGGAAATATAATCTGTTATATATATATATATATATATATATATATATATATATATATATATATATATATATGTATGTATATGGAAATATGTTAATCCTTAGTCAATAGATAAGACTGAGTTTTACGAAATACGAACATTAAGGGATGGAAAATGGGAGGCAGTAATGATCAAAATAATTATACCGATTAATTTTTTTAACCAGCAGACGAGTAGCCTTTAAATTTAAAACAAAGATTCACTCATAAAATTGGGTTAGACTATTCATCTCATCTCTCAGAATTGTTTCTAAAATGTATAAGAAAAAGTAAAAAAATTCAATGTCATGTAGGCTACTCCCTTGAAATAACTTCTTTTTTTTTTTTTTTTACTTCCGAGCAGAGAGGAGACGACGATTTTAAAAATTCACTAAACTATATTTAACTAGAGACGTAAAATTTAAAATGAAGGTTACTCTCTACAATATTGGTTAAACATTCTTAGATTTTTTAAATACCATATCCTAAGGTACTGATGAAAAGGCAGAAGGGAGTGAGAAATCTCATGTCATCCGATCTCGATGAAAGTCGATATCTGGGGATCTTTGCGATCACAGAATACGAATAAGGTATTATTTAGTCCGACTTTGTCCCTAAAGTGGTGGAGTGGGACAAAAATGGGTGAAAAATTAAATTAGATATCTTAGGGGTTTTCGAGACGAAAATTACGAATAATACAATTTGTGCGAATTCAATAAGGCAGTTTCAGTACTATGAATTATATTTAAAAAATTAAACATCGGATATCTCACAGGTAACACATGTACAGTATTTAAGGGGGTATGTAACACTTTTGATAGTAGGCCTATACATTTAGTAAAATCCAAAGTGTAATTTCTACATATTCTGAATGAATGTTGTTGTGCTGGAATTTAATATAGTCATCAGCCAATACCTCTAGATTAATAAACAACTTTTTAGAATCCATAAAATACAGTATTTATTGTGAATGGTAATTATATTTTTCAATTGGTGCAATTTGTGCAGGGAAAATTGGTTTCTCCGATATTTTGTACGATTTCGAATGTTTTAAAATGCTTTCTTCTCTGTTCTATTCACAATGTGCGTGTGAAGAAATGATTGCCCTTGTAATATCCATTACAATCCTATTTATTATACTCTTATATAAATCTAACTTCCGCAGCATGCAATTTTACCCAATTAACCAAATTATATTTTGATTCTTAAGAAGAATCGTAATTTTATTAACTTGAATTGTCGCACCACCAGTGGACGATCCCTAGATTATTACTGGACAGATCTTGTATATTGATTTGGTAAGGGTAGGATTATATATATATATATATATATATATATATATATATATATATATGCGCAATGCAATGCTTTTTCCTTTTAATTAAGAATAATTTAATTTAGAAAATGTAGGAGATGTATTGTAAAATCATTGCGAATGGAAGTCATTTACATTTATTAAAGGTATTCTTTGAGTAGGACTGTACCGTGGTGTGTTTCATAATAAGGATAATTGATATGAGCTGCTGTTATGAAAATATGAACGACTCAGAATGTTATCGCATCTCGCTCTCGCAGCTTACACAAACAATATTGGCTCGCCTACTGAAAATGTCATCGAGGTCATCTGCCAAAATCGGTGCCTCCGACTATAATTGGGAGACCGGAGAGAGAAAGACCTTTGGGGAGGCCGAGACATAGATGGGAGGATAATATTAAAATGGATTTGAGGGAGGCGTGATATGATGATAGAGACTGGATTAATCTTGCACAGGACAGGGACCGATGTTTGGCTTATGTGAGGGCGGCAATGAACCTCCGGTTTCCTTAAAAGCCATTTGTAAATAATCAAGTAATTTTGTTGCAATGTACAATACATTTGTATACTGTTAAATACGGTTTGCGGCAAAACAAACGACGCTGAAATTATTGTTCATCTGTTGTCGTCATTGCCTAGAAATGATGTACAGTATTTATTTACAGTATACAATTATTTGACATAGCCTATTGTGAATACAGTGTTGTGTTGATTTCTGCAATTATGGTTCTCACAACAGAGGAGAAGGTATTTATGGTCGAACATTATTTCCGGTTATACGGAGTAGGAAGTCAGAATTGGCCAAGTTTGTTGCACGTTAGAGAATAGTACGAGGAGCGATTTAATAGGAGGAACCAAATTATAGAGCAATGTTGGCTGCCGTTGACAAGTTCATTCTTATGTCAACGAAATGGGACAACAGGGCACCCAAGAACCGTCACCACGAACGAGAATCCTGGACTTCTCCAACATTTGTTACAGTTCCCAAAGCGTGGTCTACGACGAACATCTCTGAAACTTGGTTTGAGCGATAGGTGTGTTCGGCGGATGTTTAAAGAGCTGGGTGGATATGCATACTGCATTCATGTTACTCAGTGTTAGAAAGGGATGAGCGAGCCCGATTACGGTATTGCAGCCGAGAGTTGTCCATGACGTATCAGGATCCAGATTTCTTCTGTAACATAATATGGTTTTCAGATGAAAGCCATATTCACCCTGATGGCTACATCAACCGACCAACAGCTCTTTTTTAGGGTTTGAACATCCTGATGTCGTTATACAGAAACCACTGCACGGTACGCGAGTTACGATTTGGTGCGTCGTGTCCGGTCTTGGAATATTGGGTCCTTATTTTGTCGAGGATGCTGCATACAATCGTAAAACAGTAAACCGAGTAGCCTACTCTATGGAGACCTCCTTATTATGCCATTCGTGTGGGATCTGCGCCGTTTTTATCGCGCCAGAAACGTACCCCGTCTAATAACAATGGATGCAGCAAGATGGAGGTGCAGTCCATACCGCGGTGGATTCACTAGCCCTTCTGAACGACACTTTGGAGATCGCATAATTTCTCGTGGAACTTCATTCCCGTACTCTTCCTGCTCCCCGGACCTCAAGGCCCCAGAAGCCTACAAATGGAGCATGTTGAAAAACTCAGTTTTCAAGAAAAATGACCCACCTAGAAATATTTCGGAATTACGCGAGAAGATGTAATTTTTTGTGTCCTTATGGAAACCTTTGTTCATCAACGTGTTCAATAATCTTCAGAAACGTTATGAACAATGTGTGGCACGTGATGGTACACATTTTGAACACATAATGTACCAAGCCATTAAATAACATTTCAGTGTCGTTTCTTTTGCCGCATACTGTATAAACCTATTCGATTGCCATTAAAACAATGTTTGCACTAAGAATATAATCTTTTGACATCACATGATGTTGGTAGCATGAATTTGAAATAGTTTATATTTCTTATAATCTTCTTCTGTATTATCTTATGCCTGTTCACTGTTTAATTCATATTGCACTTCACAGTGTTTTGAATATGAAGGATTTTTTTCTTGTAACATTATTCAGTTTTAGTTTAATCCTTTTATTGTTACCAACAGCTGGTCGTATGGAATCTAAAATTATGAGAGAGTAAGTAGGCATATTGTGTACGCATGATTGTTGTAGTCGGTAATTTTATACACGTATACTTTTCAATCAAGTGTTTACAATGTGGATTCTCAAGTTTAAAGAACGAAATATTCGCACATATCAACAACAGATCCAAGTCATAATAAAAAATGGACTGAACCGAAATCGAATCACTAAACAATTTCAGATGATCGATGCGTCTTTTAGAGTCGCAATGTTTTCCTAAATCATGACGCTTTATAACTTTTATGTCCAACTTACACACTTTATACATAATATATTTTCGTTCTTGGCTGAAAAATAATCATATTCGGAGTCTTTTACAAGCACAGGCAAAGTTACAGATTTTATTGGCGGCATTTTAATATATTTTCACAATACTTGCCTTCATTACATAATAACTGAACTTCTGAAGAAAAATTACTTTTTAAACAGAAAATAGGCATCCTGTGTCTAAACAACCTATTAGAATGCAGTAACGATATAAAACTCCCATCCACTATATTCCGAATGAACTGATTTCCCTTCACGTGATCTCTTTCATTTTGCATACGAACCTGAAGGTGCATCAGTAAATTAAACAGCTAACGTCATCCTCTATCCTGTGTTCCTTAAACCTGTAGCCGCATATAGACAATGTTTTGGTGTCTCAACTTCTTCCCTGGTTATACTGTAAAAATATTTAATCCGATAAATGTTCCTGCTTAAATTGAGACGATTCTGTCCGACGCCGTGGTGGGTATCCGGTGTGGCTTAGTGGATAAAGCATCAGCACGTAGAGCTGAAAACCCGGGTTCATGTCCCGGCACCGGAGAGAATTTTTCTCCGTCCCATTACTCTTTCATCGTAGAGCTATGAAGTTGTATCAAGACTGTTAAGTTGTGTGTGCTTGGACTATATCTCTACCGGATGAAACGTACTAAAGCATTTCTGAATGTCAGTGAACCAGAACGACTAACATATACCTATATAGCCGGGTAAGACTCTAGGTTCCCTATCTTAAATTGCTTGAATATAACTCCTCTATAACCAGATAAATTTCTATGGTTGAATTCTGAAACAGCCTTATTTACCGGTATCTCACACAGCGCGTTTACGAATACCTGCTTCTGAGCGGCGTCGAACACGTATTACATTTAAACGCGAGTTGCCATGTATGTAATTAACAGTCACCGTGTGTATCTAGTAAACGCGCCTTGAACGCTCGCCATTTGAATTGTTACTGGAGAATCTAGCCCGGATTTATATGCATTTACGAAGCTTGAAATATGCATGCAAATATGATATCCTAAATCTTAAAATATGCACTGTAATATGGAATTCAAATTTCGAAAAAGAACACTTCGTAAATATTTTTACTTTTAAACGGAGTAAAAGGGTTGGAGTTTTTAAAACCTCAATGCATGAATAATTTGTTGAAAGTTGTGTAAAACATTATTCATTGCAATAAAAAAGTTAAATATAACTAACTTTGGTTTCACGGAGTAAAAGGGTTGGAGTTTTTAAAACCTCAATGCATGAATAATTTGTTGAAAGTTGTGTAAAACGTTATTCATTGCAATAAAAAAGTTAAATATAACTGCAATGAAAAAGTTAAATATAACTAACTTGAGTTTCAATAATATTAGGCCTACTTAAGTATAAAATTTCTATTTTTTACCCACGTTAAAACTGAGAATTGCAGTAAGCGATTACTGTCATCTTCATGTTTACTATAGTGTAGCCCATATGCTTATTAGGGAACACATTTTTGTAGATTGAGAATAAAATTGTCACATCACAAGAAGTCAAAGGTGCATAGGATAAACTCCATATTTCTTGTATCAACTCTTGTAATTCTAATGTTTCGCCACGTAACAATTTTGCTATTTTACAAACACAATTTTTCGCAAGCACTGATTGAAATTTTTCTGTAATGTGTTGTGTAATTTCCGTGTGTTTCAGGGATCAAGGTATCAATAATATTTTGAACTACGGACAAGGACTCTTGCAGCGAAGAACACTGTACTTCAATTTCTGTTGCCGTTTCAAGATAGACTGACTCACGTGTTATTGAAACACACGAATTAGGGACAATGTCGCTTTTCCACAGGGAATGAATCATTCCTTATTCCTTGAGTTTTGAATAATTAATTATATATAATTTTTGTATTTCACAAGAAAATGTACATCAGAAAATGTCCAGAATATGTCCTTTTATAGTGCTATAGCAAAATAAGCATACAATATAAATAAATCTTAGAACATGAAATCATATGCACGAACAAATTAATATGTGCTAAGTGATTACTAGACTCCCGGACGTCTGTGATGTTTTCATTGAAGTGACTTATCTTTGACTAGTGCGAATGAATGTGGTTGAAGAGAAGACATCGAAAGAGGCAAACATTGGACTCATATCAGTCAAACATGTACAGTTCCGTAAAAAGGATGCGAACACTGAATTCAAGTCCATATCTTTCGAGTTTGATTTATAATTCTGGGTCTGTATTTTAAAATCTAAAAAGGATAAAATCATGTTGTATGCAATATGCTGTAGAGAAGAAAATAATCGTCATGAGGAGGTAATTTGAATATATAACTGAGAAATAAGTTTGATACGATGTGGAATATTTCCTCGAAAATCGGACACTATGATGATACTCTTCTCTATAATTGATAGTGTAAAATACTGTAGAAGATACCTACATACGGAAGGCTCAGAAGCAGACTGTTCCAAGTCCATTTTACTATTTCTTTTTCAGGAGAGCTATTTTAAGCTCCTGACATTCAAAGCTTCGTGAAACAATCTGGAATAGCTTCATGGCAACCTTATGGAGAGGAATATTTACAATTTTGTTCGATTCACATATGCAGACAAGAACAGGAACACAATGAAATACAGATTTCTTTGTTATGAAAAGTATGACTTAGAACAGTCTGGTTCTCAGCCATCGATATGTCCGTGCAGCGTTGCGTAGGATTTTCACTATTAGGCCTACAGTGACATCTGTTACTTCATCAATACTAACAAGTCCACATCTGTGGAGTAACGGTTAGCGCGTCTGGCCGCGAAACCAGGTGGTCTGGGTTCGAATCCCGGTCGGGACAAGTTACCTGGTTGAGGTTCTTTCCGGGGTTTTCCCTCAACCCTATATGAGCAAATGCTGGGTAACTATCGGTACTGGACCGGGGCTCATTTCACCGGCATTATCACTTTCATCTCATTCAGACGCTAAATAACCTGAGACGTTGATACAGCGTCGTAAAATAACACTAAAAATCAATACTAAGAAATATTTTCTCATCTACATTTTCTCTCATTTTGTTTAGGACGTCTACATACAAAGGGGACAGTACTTTTTACGAGGCGTCGACTCGCTAGGAATGTCTTGCCTATTGCATTTTCGTAAAAATTTGCTACCGAAAATGTACAATAGCTAATTTATTAATAGGAATATTTGCACGCACCATCATATCACACAAATCCCTGGAGAAAGTCTCATTCGTGCATCTTTGTAAGTCCCATGGAATCTTTTTACTGCGAGCATGCCTTATGTTTTTCACAACTGCAGTGCCATTTTAACCGCCATTTACTCGCACCTTGTACCTCTGAATTGCATAATTTACATATAATCCTTTCTCCGCGTAAACTGAAAGTATCACCCCCGAATTTACTTACAATATGTTTCAATTTTTCTATGTTTACGTTTTTATTCTTTGGCATTATGACAAAGACAAAACGAAACTTTACACAACTGCTTCTTTGTACTGCACTGACACTACTGTACTATTATTTCCTGTTTTTTTTATTTTATTGGGTTATTTTACGACGCTGTATCAACATGTAGGTTATTTAGCGTCTGAATGAAATGAAAGTGATAATGCCGGTGAAATGAGTCCGGGGTCCAGCACCGAACGTTACCCAGCATTTTCTCTTATTGGGTTGAGGGAAAACCCCAGAAAAAACCTCAACCAGGTAACTTGCCCCGACCGGGATTCGAATGCCGGCCAGACGCACTGACCGTTACTCCACAGGTATAGGAGGTGTATTACCAGGGTAGCTTATTACGTATATGAGAGACTTGCGGAATTCTTACGGTATGATTCTTTATGCAATATCTGTACACAACCGGCGCTACTCCTATTGAAAACATAATATTTTGATCCCTGCTCATATAACTTGAATCCATGAAATCATCACAATGATCCGGACCTGGTGATTACTATTGTCATACAGTATTTCCGTACATTAAATTAGTTTTCATGCAATATGCACTTTGGATATAAATCTGACTTCTACTGACGAGTAAAACCAGCGTTTGCATTTAATGCTTATTTTTATTGTTTTATTGTTTTTATTATTAAGGTAGTTTCCAGTGAATACTATTGATAATGTAATTTATGACGTTTAATCTCATGATTTTTATAACAACGTTCAGGCATGTATACTTCTGGCGAATTCCTTCTGATGAGAGGTCTGTACATACTTCACATTCAACATTTCGAAACCAAAATATAATGCAACCAAACTATGTATGTGGGGAATATGTGTGAGTACCGAACGTACGAAAATGAAATATTACTCGTGCTTACTTCCTTACTATCTTTTATCTCGTACGTTTAATTACATATTAGAAAGAAGAAAATACTTCACAGTAAATAGTACATTTTAACATTTCCACGAGGTTGAATGTGCTCGTATGGTTCCAATTACTCAAAGTATGTGAGTGACTCTCACTTCTTATGAATGAACTAGAGTTACCGGTGCTTTGTTAGTACTACATCGATGTCTGAACGTTCATTACAGAACTCTACACTTTGCACTTTAGAGAGATGAGAATCAACAAAGAAGACGAGATGGGAATGATAAAAAACGTAGCAATTAGACGAGAGATTCTCTAGAACAAAAGGAAAAGATAGAAAAGGGAGGTGCGAAGGAGGACGGCAGACAGAAACATCACACAGATGGAGATTAAGTAGATAGGGTACATACTAAAGAAGAAAGAGATGAGTAAAAGTGCTGTGAGAGGTATCACGAAAATGAAAAATATTCGCAAAGGAAATGAGGAAGAATTAGTGATTAATGAAGACTAGACTCCGTTTATACAGTCGAACCATCTGTTAAAGTCGACCTGCAAGGTCAAAAATTGGGCCATCTATGGTCAAGAGGTTATGGTTGCTCACATTAGATCAAAGGATAGCGGATTCGAATTAATACATTATGAAGGTGACAAATATCTACGCTTATGAGAAGGATAAAGCCATGGACATGGGTGATGCTCACGAAATGCTAAAAACTTTGACAGAAAAGAAATAAAGAAAGACGGAGCCAACTGCACCAATTAAAAGTTGTATCTAGTTATGCTACAGAATTAGTTCACTGCCACGGTGCTCTGTGGTGGTTCAGGCAGGTGGATATGATATCTTCGCCATGATTTGTATTTCAGAATGTCGCATAATTAAAATACCGGTGGTTTAAACAGACTGTACCTAAACACAGACGTTTTCAAGCTTTGTAAATTATAATACATTATTATTTGGAAGGTCTACTGATAACGAAATGAAGACAACTTTTTCAAGATACAAGAAATATAACTGCAGATCTTATTTATTATTACATTATTAGTTATTATTTGTCTTATTTGAAACATAGAATGTGAGAGTTTATAAAGTATGAAAGTGTATCTCTTTGTTTTCAGAAAGGTAGGCCTATTAGCCTACATTCCTAAATAATCTCACTCGTGGCTACTTCCGTCATTGACTTCTAACAGAATGTGGTGCCCACAAGTGGCGAGTAACACGTTAAAGTACAAAGTGTCCAACATGCCCGACTGTCCAACGGACCCTAATTTACCCTACCTTCCGCTCCGCTCTGCACATGCACTAATCTTCTGGACCTCGATGTAAGCATAAAATCGAGTTATCGTCTGAAGCGGTCTGAATTAGCTGTTGAATTGTTTACGCGTTTTCGTGAATGAGGTTTAACTTTTATTTTAGATTGATAGTCTTGTAATAATGCCCATGGTGTGCAAGCATTGCAGTTGGCCTACTTTATTCAGTAACCAGTCAAATGGAAACTGATGTTTAAGACATGCACATAAAATAATAGGCCTAATAGGCTATCGTATCACTACGATATTTTCAACCACATGATAGTAGTAATAATAATAATAATAATAATAATAATAATAATAATAATAATAATAAATAACAAGTTTTGTCTCTATGAATCTATCCACAGCTTATGATTATATACTAGGTCACACTTTTACAGGACAGACTACATAGTTACGATGTTAGGGACATAACTTTCTTACTTCTAGAGAACTCGGAGGTTCATTGCCCCCCCTCACATAAGTCTGCCATCGGTCCCTATCCTGAGCAAGATTAATCAAATTTCAAATCCCTACTATCATAATATCTCACTTCCCTCAAATCCATGTTAATATTATCCTCACATGTACGTCTTGGGCTCCCCAAAGGTCTTTTCCCTCCGGCCTCCCAACTAAGACACCATATGCATTTCTGGACTCACCACACGGGCCCAACTCAAATGTTTGCATTTAATGTTCCTAATAATGTCTCGAAACCCGCCATTATGGAAAGTTTTGGCGAACCCCTTGAAATATTTTGCGATCCCCCTGGGGGTGTTACAGTGGAATGCTGGACACCTTAATCATGCCAAGAAAACTGATATATAGAAAATTCTAATAGATAAGGACATTGGTATATTTGTTACAATGGAAGCCAATATGACAGTACTTTGTTTCAAGAACTACAGTACATCTCTACAACTTAAAGCAAGATAAATAGCCAGTGGCACACGAGTTGGCATCAAAAGAGAATCAGTCTTTAATATTATTAAACAAATGATTGAGGAAAGCAAATATGAAATTTGTAAGAAGGAACTTTGTGTAAATAAACAACACTTCAAAATATGTAGCATATATAATCCAGCTAATAATAAACCCAATTTCGACAGTATAGTAGTTCCACCAAAGACTCTCATATTTGGAGACTTCAATAGTCATTCTAAAAATGAGGATATTCAGACATCAATTCTGCTGGCCATTCAATATAACATTTTCTTAACACCCAATCAATCCAATTATTATTCAACCCAGAAGACCCTCCAACATTTCTTCATTCCCATGGAACATCTAATCCAGATTTAACACTAATAGGCTATCTTCAGACACTTACAGCAAGGCAAGCAGGAAGGATTTGGAAGACCCTGGACTTGATCACATAATTATTGTCACATCTATTTTACTACATCAGAAACCTACAAACAAATCTTATAGCAGATGTTCTTGGAATTTTAAAAAAGTCAATTGGACTAAATTCAGAGAAGACCTAGAAAATGAACTCTCCATTAATATGAACGAATCCTCAGACAAATGTAACAATATAGTTTGTGCAACTATACTAAAAGCAGCAAAGAAATGGGTGCTCCGAGGAAAGGTCTCAAACTACAAACCTTTCTGGACAAAATATTTAGAAACATTCAAAGTAGTTCTTGACACAGTCAGGAAACAAGCAGAAGAGAACAGTAATAAAGAAAATTTTATAGACTGGAAGCTTAAATTGGCCAAATTTTGGAAAGAAGCATTCTCAGCCAAAAGACAAAGTTTTAACAATTTCATCTCTAAAGTGGACTACCGGTATAGAAAAGATGGTACAAATCTTACAAATTTATATCTAATTTCACAAAGAATAATCCACCAAGTAACTCATCTATAATTTACAAAAATACACAACTAACAGACCCCCCCCCCCAGGTTATTGCAA
The DNA here is from genome assembly GCF_040183065.1 of Periplaneta americana. Lineage (NCBI taxonomy): Eukaryota > Metazoa > Arthropoda > Insecta > Blattodea > Blattidae > Periplaneta > Periplaneta americana. The sequence continues at coordinate 111,158,958 of NC_091124.1, forward strand.
ATGCCTTTTTAAGTACATAATATACAATAATACACAGAACCCCAACAACCACAAAAAAAAGTTAGGAAAAACATGAAAAAGTATATGAAGATAAACAAAAGAAGCCTATTTACATCAAACACAAGATAAATTTTTGTTGCTAATTTCACAATCCATGAACTAGATGCAGCTATTGGGACTCTTAAATCCAATAAAGCCCATGGTCCAGATTCAATTCATTCAGAATTTCTTAAGAACCTTGGAGACAAGTCTAAAAAAATCCTACTGAACCTTTTCAAATATGTGTGGAATATTTCAGTACCTGCTAACTGGAAAAAAAACATTATTATACCCGTTTTGAAGAAAGGTAAATCTTCATCTAATATTAATAATTACAGATATATTTCCCTGACGGCCCAGATAAGCAAAACTAAAGAAAGAATGATTGCTGCATGTCTCAATTGGTTCTTTGAATCCAAAAACATTTTTTTTTTCAAAACAGCAAGATACCTTTAGACAATACCACTCACCTAACGAACAAGTTGTTTATTTCAGTCAGAATATTAACGAAGTTATGAAAAAAAATAACATACTGCAACTGTTTTAGTTGCTTTTAAATCTGCTTATGACAGCATATGGAGGAGCAAGCTTGTAGAAAATTTGCATAATATAGAAATCTCAGATAATATGCTCCATTGCTTACAGGAATTTATCACACAGCGATTCAGCACAGTTCAATATCAGTCATATTTTTCAAAATACAAACAAACAAACAAACAGCTATGAGTATACCTCAAGGAGCAGTGTTGAGTACAATATTATTTAATATATTTATAACGATCTTTCTGAATCTTTGGCCAAAGAGGTAAAGTGTGCATTATTTGCTGATGACCTCATCATCTGGGTTTCAAAACCAAAGAACAACCTAACGTAATACAGCTGTGACAAAATTGGAAAATTGGTGCTCTACTAACCTAATGCAAGTAAATGCAGACAAAACTAAGTATCAAATATTCACAAATGCCACTAAACCATTTAACATAAACATCAAGCTTAATGAGCTTCCCTTACAAAGAACAATCAATTCACAATATATAGGAGTCATATTTGATAATACATTATCTTGGAAAGATCATATTAATACTGTAATAGAAAAAGCCCAAAAAAAGATTAAATCTGTTAAAAAGATTAGCTGGCAGGAAATGAGGAAGCCAGAGACGTACACTAAATTGCACATAATTATAACATGTACATAAAAACTGTCCTCAAATATTGTAATGAAATACTCATCACAGCCACTCCACTACAATTAAATAAAATAGAAAAATTTCAAAACCAAGCACCAGGTTTAATTACAGGTGCAGTGAAATCCACAACAAAAGATTCAATGAGACAACTCAGTCAACAAAACCCACTGCTACACGAGCTTGAAGAACAAGCAGTAATCCAGTTCGACAAATTAATCAGACTGCCTAATAGAGACTACTGGAGGAAATACAAAATCTTGCCTACAAAATTAAAATCACAAGAAGGATTTATGCAGAAAATTAAAAGATTACAAAAAATGCATCTCGTTCCCCAAACTAACATTGCAATGTTACAAATCCGAAAAAATCCCTTGGAATACATAAATATTCAAACTAAAAAGAACTTATTGGAACAAATTATTTAAAATAATACAAATCCAAATGTAGCAAAACAATTAACATTAGAAACAATTAATAGCAAATATTCTTGTGAAACCTGGCTACACATTTACAAAGAGATTTTGATGGCGCAGGAGCTGGAGGAACTTGTCAATTTTTCTCATTCTATAAAGTAGTCGGGAAGGGATCCACAAACTTTGATGAAGTTGAAGCTGTATTCACTATTCTAACCAATCTACTTCAAATAATAAATAAATTTTCCGAAGCTGTAATCCTCATTGACTCAAATGCAGCTATACAAGTTATAGCTAATAATAGTTCACAGAAAACTAACACAACTTCTCAGTGCTGCACCCTGATCAAGCAGCTCCAAAAACTATGCAAGGAAGTAGATTCAGCAATAGTTCCAGCGCACTGTGGCATTGCAGGTAATGAATTGTTGGATCAACTAGCTAAGAAATGCTGCACCCTAATACAAAAACATATTACTTAAAAATCATTTATTCCTGTTAAATTCGATAAAAAATTTCAATACAAACAAAAATGTTTGAACAGAATAAGGGAATCAGTTAAAGATAAATCATGGGAATCCCTCCTCCAAAATTTAAAGAACATCCCTAAAGAACCAAGAAATTCAGCAATGGCAGCCTTTGGCCTTCTGACCGAGCATGATTGTTTTGCTGCTCATTTACGTACATAGAATCGACATCTTCCTCTCACCCAGTTTTGTGTTAGGTATATGGAAAGAACGTAATCATGGATAAGGACGAACTAGAAAATTGTGAAGCTTTGCCTGTTCATCTCAACATCATAGAAAAATACTGGACTGCTAGAAGGCTGATGGCTTCATTGCCATCATACTAGAGCATTGGCTACCAACCAACCAACACACCAACCAACCAACGATATAACAACTTTCTGGATAGCATTAAGGCATTAACATCCTGAACTTTTATATGGGGCATTAAAGTTGTTCATGCCGTTCACATTATATATTTGTGAAAAGGAATCTGTCTCTTTAGTTCAAATGCAAAGCAAGTACAGAAATAGACTCGATGTACGCTCTGATTTACGATTCAAGTTAACTGTACTTGAATGATACTTACACCAGATTATGAACACATTAGTTCGGTGAGTACAAAATATTTTAACAAATTTCAACATGTGCTCAATTAGAGTAATATCACAGTCTAATACATACAGTCACGAAACTTCAACACTTTTTCTGCCAACATTCGCGACACTAGCGCCCAAGCGGCTGGCAAGCCACTGGTCATAGTCTCGTTCAGCCAGCACGTGTTTTAAAGGGATGCGACATGTTATAATAACGTTTTAATCATGCGTCGGAATAAAGGCAATGTATGCAATGAGGAAAATTGCAGTAACAAGTTCAAATCTCAGAATTTGTCGTTCTTCAGATTCCCTAAAGACCAAGAGAAAATCATAACTCAGTCATAACCAATAATCCACGTTGTAGGTAGTTTACGTATTGTGTTCTATAAAACATTTATTAGTTAGCAGTAGACTTCGTGGAATTGCCACGAGAATTGTAAGGTTTACTACGCACGCAGTATAGATTGTATGAGAAGGGGGCGTGCAATGGATGGAGTATGCTTCTGGTGTAAGCACTGAGCAGTATACTGCGGTTACAATAAAACCTGCATCCTGCATTCAAGAAATATAATGAATGATCATTGAAGTAGGAAATGTCTAAACATGTAAATACGCAATTATTTTGTAGTGAGATATATTAACTCTTAAAATTTAATGTAAGATACTCACATCATCCTTGGATATGTGCATTGCAGTGAAGAGTTACGTACATTTTGAGCGACTGCAAAGTAACCTCCTCCGATGGTCACTTAAACAGTTTTTATATTGGTAAAATGTAATAGGTGCATATTTGAAGAACGGGAAGTCACTACTTTTTAGTACACCAACTTCAGACGTCTTGTCGTGACCTGATAGTACATCATTTATAATACGAAGTTGTGAATAGGCAGAATTTTTAGCAATAATGTTTCTCAACTTACATTTCACTTTTTCTGAAATTAGTGAATTATTATTTTGGATATTCACTATATTAAGGGCGTCTGAGAGTTTTAGTTTAGACGATTCTAACAGGATGATGCTCTTGGACACGATTTTAAAATTATAATCAATGAACAGAATATCTTCCAATAGCTGTTCAGAAGGCAATAATTTTACACCTGCAACAGCGGAACTGTCTGTGCTATCCAATTCATCAGTTACCTCCATTATTTTTCCGTAATATTCTGTATAATAATTAACAGCATCCAACCACGTTTTCCAAAGGGTCAAGACTGGCTGCGGGGATAAGGGTATTCTAGGGTCAATTGTTTGGAACAGCAACACTCTCATTGTAGTATGTTTGATTGAATCTTGTCTGCATTGAACAAATGTTAAGCTTTGACTATTCCAACCACAGTAATGCAAAAACAAGTGCTTACATAGATATACATTAGCTGTAGCTGTTACATCTATTTGGACCGGTCACATCTCTTAACATGAACTGCTTATACTACGAGACCGGGCGGTCGCACACCTCTTCTATACTACCGTACATCGGCAGCCTGATTGCATGCTGCGTGTGGCAATTCAACGAAGTCTAGTTATCAGTTCCTATTTGTATGTCAGGAAGGAGAGTTTAAATAAAAACAAAGTAAATACCTGTTACAGTATATTATTTTTTTTGCAGAAATCATATGTGTAAATGTGTAACCATTCCGATTTTTATAATGTATCTACAGATTTTAATGCAAGCAATTCCATAATTTTTGTATTCGTGTTTTTTCTTTATATTTTTCAAAAGTTGAATGTTATATTGTATTCAAGTAGGGATCATGGTGTTAATTTTTCAAGAATTCATGGAGTATTATAATCCTTTTGCAAAATATTCACTTCTTGAATAAATCCAGACTGTGTCGATAAATTTCTGATGTGTTGGTGTAGATTCATGTGGCAGACGTATTAAGTTCTCAAGAGCGTTTTTAAATTTAATATAAAAAGCAATATTTTCTTTAATAATTTGCATGACTGGTATTTTACATTCCTAGTGATTATTTGAGCCATTCAGAGCAGAAGTGGTGTAAGTCAAAATTAGGTAATGAGGTTTAAAGTAAAAATTCTGTAAAATACAGCGCAAAGTAGCAATTATAATATCCTTCGTGCTATTCACTGACTACTAATAGTTTAAATAAATTCAATATTAACTGCTACTTTGCGCTGTATTTTAAAGAATGTTTACTTTAATCCTCATTATCCATTTTGACTTACACCACTTCTGCTCTGAAAATAAAATTAGGCCTACATTGTCTGAGTTAATTGAAGTCACAATTTTTTCAACAAAATTGTGTGTTCATTTATTTGTTCTCACCTACGTCATATTAACAGTAAGGGCATGTAAATTACGTATTATATAGTTAGGATAAGTTAAAATTAAGCTTATGTGTGAAAACTGGAAATGTAATGTAAAATGCGGTAAACTTGCCATAAACATTTAAACCATAATATCAGCACTATTTTTCATTCAAAACAATAAAGGAAATACCGGTTCTTAAGAAATGGAAAATAATGAATTTCATAAATCAATGTCATATTAAGGTTTAAATCTTCCCCTTTTTTATTTTCAAGTTTACCTCAGCGGCCGGGTTTACCCCAATTTGCGGTATGGAAAATAGTTAATTTCTTAGGAAATAGGGAGAAGAGTTCACCACGCAATGCACCCTACGAGATATGCCCTACAATTTTGAAGCTACTAATTTTGACTCTTCTCACAGGAAATATAGAGTTCCAATGATTCATAAATATATTTAGGAATGAATTTAATTAACCATTCACGTACGAACAATTATAGGGGAAAGTAGCCTAAATCGTACCGGCGCCGAAATCGTACCACTATTAATATTGAGGAAAGTATTGCATGCAGGGACCATCTGGGGAATTTTTCATGAAATACAAATAGAAACTGACATTCGTTCAGTTTCCCGCCTTTCACCCAAGACAACAGCTGTATTAAATCGTAATTAATAGTAAGTTCTGATTTCTCATATAGGATTTTGTTACTCTTTCGCAAGCTTTTATTGAAACATTGAGTTAATTTAATACTTGTCTTTTATTACACCTAACACATAAGATTGTTTGCATTATTTAAATGGTAAAAATAGTCACTGTAACAGCTTTGTTTAGGTTATAATCTGAATAGTTCGCTAGGAGAGCTAGTTACCTAAATCGTACAGTACCTTTAAAAGGTTGCTCATATCGTACCAGTACGATTTTGGTAACGTGAACAAATAACGTTAGGTGCATAAAATTTTTAAATTTCAGAATAGATAATTGAGATCTGCCAAGTCTCAAGCATTGTGAGTGAGACATCGATTTGAGACTGATCTCACGCTCACACGTACGCGAGCTGAAATCTCACGCATTTGTGGATTACAAAATTTTAAAACAAGACACTATCCCTGAAGATGTATAGGAAAGTGCTGAAGTTCAAGATGAGGTGCAAGTAAGTCGGTACATTTACCGAATGGATGTAATTTGGGCATAATTATCTCAGATGAAACTAGCAAATGGAGAAGTAAGGTACAAGAAGCTATCTTAGGTTGCAAAATTGGTTTTGGTAATTCCATATTCTAATTCTGACGAAGAACGTGTTTTTCTATGATAAGGAAAATAAAACCGCATTTACACCTTCATTGAACGTGGATTGTACAGCTGTCAAAAGAAAAAGTGGCCGCTCTCCTGAAACAAAGTTCCCTTCGGGTATCTTCGCTACAATTCGGAGACAGGCGATGTTACATGTTGTTGGACCACGTTGCCTGATATCTACAGTTATAATTGAAGTATTCTGTGTGTTATTCGATAGCATAATGGTAGCGTTCAGGCCTCTTATTCATGAGGTCCTGCGTTCGACTACAACCTCGTGCTTTTTATGTTCTTTTTTGTTCTGTTTTTGAGAGAGACAAACTATACATAATGGCTCCTTTCTCTTTTACGATTATTTTAGTAATTAACATCAGGTTCATTAATATATTATGCCATGACTTTATCATTATGATAGTGTAGCAGCAAATGGAAAGAAAAAAGATTTTATTCTCAATAAAAATATCTTTCGTGGAATAAACAAAACAAATTTACTGGCGTCGGCCTTAAAACATTCAAACAATTAAGCGTTAAAAAAAAAACAAAAAAAAAAAGCCACAATTCAATATTTAGTCTATCTTCCTCTTATGTCGATCATCTTGCAGTCGAGTGAGTATGGAATTGACTAGTCTTTGCAAATAGCGACTGTTCTTAGACACGATATTCCAGGCATTCTGAACATACATACATAAGTATTCTGTCCATGGGCAGGTCTTTCATTGCAAACCCAGCAATTTCCAATCTTTCCTATTTTCTGCCTTTCTCTTAGTTTCCGCATATAGTCCACATATCCTAATTCGTCTATTATTCTTTTCAACCAGAGACCCAACCAATTTCTTTTTCTCTTTCTAATCAGTTTCAGCATCATTCTTTCTTCACTCACTTTTTCAAACACAATTTTATTTCTTATTCTGTCTGTCCACTTCACACGCACCGTTCTTCTCCACACCCACATTTCAAATGCTTCAATTCGTTTCTCTTCACTTCGTCGTAATGTCCATGTTCCTTCCCCAACAATGCCACACTCCACACAAAGCACTTCACTAGTCTCTTCCTTAGTTCTTTTCCCAGAGGTCCACAGAAGATCCTTCTTCTTCTTCTTCTTCTTCTTCTTCTTCTTCTATTAACAGCTTCATTTGTTCATGTTTGCAGTTTTTCTTGGGAAGGATAGGCTTAAATGCGGTAACATCCCGTTGCTTTCCGCACACCACTATCTCTTTCGCATCTTATTAAATTCCAGGGGGCCCAAGCGTGGAGATGAGGAGAGTGGATTTGACTAATTGGGCCCTTCGGACTTCACCGAAAGTCACGGCAAGGGTTAAATATTAATTCTATCAGGATGTTTGACCCGATCAGAGACCGGGAAATCTCAATTAGCCTTTGCCCCTCGCATCCTGGACTAGTTTCTACGAATCATCAGAAAATCTTAGAGTGTGATTGGGCCAATTTTTCCGAAAATGTTTCCACACTTTTGCCCTCGTAGCTCAGCGGACGAACGTCGGAATTTAGATGTCAACGTCTCAGGTTCAATTCCTCGTTACTCCTTTTCATTTTATTGTGGTTCAAGATAGTATAATGTAATAACACAAAAAGAAAAGCTAATACCAGTATTATGCAACTGGATTTTTCCAAACCTAATATCAAATTTATGTTATTTATATCGCTAAAGAACAATTACAATATAAATAACTTGAATATTATTTATACAGTATCACTAAAGAACGATAACAGAGTATAAATGATAAATATCGGTTTGTTTAATTAATATAAGATATTATATAATACGTATTTAATTATCTAAATAAAATAACCTATTTTACAAAGAAAGATGGTTATTTGTGTTATAATAATTACAGATTATCTATATTGCGAAAGAACAATAACGATATAAATAACTTGAATAATATTTTATAATGCTAATGAAGGAAAACAGAATATAAATAACTTGAATATTATATATATCGCTAAATAACGATAACAGAATATAAAAAACGTGAATATTATTCCTTTCGGAATTTCACAGATTTATTACAGATGTATTTAAGAAATTGTAGAAGAATAGTAATTAGTAACAGTGTCCTATTTATTCTTCTTGAAGCCAAATTTGCAACTTTTAAAAGTGTGGTTACTATGTTGAAGTGTATGTGTTGCAACGGATGCTTGATTTGTTATGTATTTGAGTCAGTTATGGGATGCTTGATGTCGTCGCAATGTCGTAATTATAGTTTGTGTTTGTGTGACTATTGTGTATTAATTTATGATGTATGGTACGAAAAGCTGCATATTTGTGTTATAGAAGTGTTACGTATGTGTGTTGTTAATGTTTTTGTATGTTTCAAATTGATACCTGATATTTGTTTTGCAATCGCAATGCCTAATTGACGGATTGTTTATGTTTTGTTTACATCGCGTAAGCTAATTTAATTTTCTTTTCCATTTCTCTTTATGCTTATCTTTTTGTGTATAAAACTATAGCCCTAACATATATGTAAAATAGGGCTAACCCCCATTGGAGATATAATAATAATTATTATTCATATCGTTATAGAACGAAAACAGAATACAAATGATGACTTGAATTTTATTCATATCTCTAATGAACGATAACAAAATATAAATAAGGTGACATCCATAAAGAACGATAACTGGATATAAATGATTATTTGAATATCATTTACATCGCTAAAGAACGATTAAAAAATAAAATGAAAACTTGAAGAAGGCCCGAAGCCACAACTTTTGAATCATTAAACAAGCACTCTACCGCTGGTCTACGAGGCGCAGATATGGAACACTTTCATATTTCCGGAACTGCTTGTACAAGCACATGCATCGTGTAACATCGCCGCGACCCGAAGTGGACTTTGAAAATATTCGCTGTTCACGAGTGCGGCCACTTTTTTTTTTTTTTTGACAACTGTACATTGTTACCTGTCTTGACCATGAAAGTGGCCATCTCTGACCTATGCCACACATTCGAACCACAAAAGGAAGTGGTGGCTAATGCTAAGAACGCAACGCATCAGTTTAATAAAACACATTGCAACAAAGAGTGAGATTTGTACCGTTTACAATTAAGTGCAACATTGGAATATATTAACTTATGTTGTGCTGTGTTCCTTTCCACAGAAATGATGAATATTACATAAAAATAATTTGCATTATAAAAAAATTGTGGTTTACTATTAATTAATTATGAAATAAATGAAAATATGAAGGAAATTTGTTGTCTCACTCATTTTCCTTGAATTTCACTCTTCTTGACCGGTGATCGCACACAGTTACCATGAGGACCTTGACAGCTCTGGATAATAGGCAAATGAGAATACGGAAAATGGGAACCAAGTGATTTGCTGAAGACACTGGATGAATTTCGATCCGGAGCAGTGGGATTGAATGAGTGTTGCCGTAAATTCCAAAGCAGACTTTCAAGCGACATTTGATGGGCAAGGTGAAGAGAGGTCTGGAACGTCCTGTAAATGGATCCGTCAACGGGAGGAATACAGCTTTTCCACGGGAAATAGAAGAGGAATTGGTTCAACATATTCTTTCTGAACTTACTGTAACAGACGTCAGGTAGCTTGTCTCTGTTGTAGTTCTTATTTTGAAAATTGTATATATATATTTTACAAATAGGTACGATTTAAGCAACCTCTAGGTACGATTTAGGAAACCGGGCGCATAAATCGTACCGCTCACAGAGTTTTAAATAAAGCCTTTTAAAATCATTTCACAATTATTTAAAAATTCTGAGAAAAATATATTTTGTGTCCCATGGTACTGTCAGAATGTCTAATAATATATTCAATTAAAATTCCTTCCCATTTCGAAACAAATAAAAAAAGACTGAAAAGTGGTACGATGTAGGCAACTTTCCCCTATTATTTCAAACCATTATAAGTGAACAGGGCCATGATTCAGTTGTAAGGAGCAAAAAGAATTACGTTTATTCCCAGCTTCTGAAACTTGTAGTTTAACTGCGTGTGAAATTCTTCTAGGATTCTAAAGTAAAATTAATAAGAATCATATACACTTACTGTAAAGCATAAAAATATAAAACAAATTACGCAAAACCCGTTTTCTGATGTGTTATCATATGTCGTGTGCACACTTTAACCTGCCTGCCGTTAGAGGGCTACTGTCGCGCCAGCTGTCAAATGTTGGCATATTTTATACGTATGAGTTGCGTGACTGTAAGTATTAGACTGTGGTAATATACTATTTTTTATTAACATACAATCATACAGTATTAACTTTTTAATCGGTGTTTAGAGTGTACTAATTTAACTTACGGGTCGCGTGTAGTTTAATTTCCTACGACGTGGGGCCCGGACTTAAAAAGTTTGAGAACCTCTGGATTAAATTGATAGGCCTAAGCCTGACTTTGGAAACCAGAAGGAAGAAAGTTTATTATACAAGCTCAAGAAAAAAAAATAATATGAAAGGGAACTTGAACATGCAAATATACAGCACAACGAGTACTTATCAATAATGCAAACAACATGTGTAAGAAAGCACGAAATATAATTAATGATGAAACTGGTATAAATAGGGTAAACTAGGATCTGTTGGACAGTCGGGCATGTTGGACACTCTGTACTTTAACGTGTTACCACGCCACTTGTGGGCACCACATTCTGCTCGAAGTCAATGACGGAAGTAGCCCCACTCGTGCTTACTTCCTTCATTGACTTCTAGCTGAATGTGGTGCCCACAAGTGGCGTGGTAACACCACATGCCCGACTGTCCAACAGACCCTAGTTTACCCTATCTCTCATAATTCAGTCAACACAATTAATATGACTCCAGAGTATGTCAGTAATTTTTATTAGTTGTAAATATAATTAAATAAGGCATACAACATCCTAAATCATCTGAGGAGAAATAATCGAGTTAACATTTTAGATTGGAGAATGGTAACATGAAATATATTTATCACTCACTTATAAAATTGAGTAATTCAAAGAGACAAGATTATTATGGCTTCTCAAATATTCTCTTAAAATTTATAATAATTAGTGTTATTCTAGATCCATTGGATTTTATTATTAATCAGTGCTTAGATCAAGGTCAGTTTCCAAGACAACTTAAAATATCTAAAATTGTACCTACTATATTCAAAAAAAGGTGATACACACTTGTCAGTTAATTACAGACCAATTTTATTAGTTCCTCTACTGTCTAAGGTTTCTGAAAGTATTATGTTGTAACAATTGGGTACATATTTTAAGGAAATCAATCTATTGTACGAGTATACAGAACAGTTTGCTTTCAGATATGACTAACCTACTACTTCAGCTATCGAATATTTGGTCCGTTGGACAGTGCACGTATTTGAGAATAAATGAAATGATTCTATTCCATATCAACATGTCTTGTACGTAAAAAAATATTTTGCTTAAAAAGTATATTTAGTATGTTAAAATACTCAACATAGTCCAGAAGACATGGATATACATCACTATAAAATAAAAATTTGTATGTTACCATTAAACAGTACAGTTAAACTTTGTTAATTGATTCATAATTTCAATGATGGTTTTCTTTCCTGTGTTGGTTATAGTGGAAGTTCATGGACCTGGTCAAAGAAGGAAGATGTATCTATGGAGGTAGCTTCTGTCGTAATTAAAGAAGTGAACCATCGAGAAGTTGTAAATAAGCGTGAGCAATTTGTTTATGTTTGATAACGATTAATTTTCACAGTAAAATCAAACAGTAAAACTTTGTGATTGCATTGGTTCCTTTTGTACCTATCTTTAATTAGTTGTATTTTGAGATATTTGGAAAAAATAATACTAAAATAATTGAAATTTCACATTTTAATTGTTTTGTAACACCTGTAACAAACATGCTATAAATATTCTCTATGTCCTTGGTCAAATGCAAATCCATGTTTAAAAAGTGCAATCTTGTTCTAAAAATCTTACAGATACAGAAAAATAGTCCTACTGTTTCAGAACTTACCAATTAACAGAGTTACTGTATGAGCAACATGAATGCGCAATGCCAATGGAAAATTTTGTCACACCCATAACGTTTAGTCTTCCTCCTCCCTTATTATAGATCAGAAACTAGGTAACTAGAAGTATATACCATAGCTTTTTCAATTGCCTATAAGATAAGACATGGACATAATCTTTAGTCTTTTAGTCAACATAATTAAATATTTGTCACACCCGTAACAATGGAATTACCCATGTGCGATTCTAGCAAGGCATTTTACTGTGTGCATCATGATATTATGATAAGTAAGCTCTCATTTTATTGTATAAAAGAAAAGGAACTGCAACAAATCACTTTTTAAAACTATGGAGTAAATTCCTAACAAATATTTCACATTCACAATGAGATTGACGAGTGGTCTCACAGATGAAGCATTTTAAATTGGTTGGTGACTCATTGGAATTAAAACTGCATTTATTCTCTGGCTAGCCTCACCCTACCAACTCTTAATGCACTGTCCTGAAAGTATTGCTTTTATTTAAATAATTTTATTTACCGACTCATTTCCGGTCCTGATTTTAGTAAGTGCTTTCGATGAAGCCACTTCATCTGCACATAACATGAATTACATCACTTTAGACAGGAAATTATTTTACATCCAATGAGACGTGCCCGACCGTCCCTCCCTGAGTTTGTCTCGCTGTAGTGACTATTGGTGGGAGAAAAGACAGATTTACAACCCTGGATAGTTGACTAAAGCTTGGTAAGATGGAACATCCCAGCAACATATTTTCATCTTTAATTTTTTTATAAGTAATTCTGTCCATCTTGTGGGTCCCTATCACCACGGCATGGCGCGTCCTCAAGTTGCGGATAGAGGAGACGGCCTCCAGATATGCAGGGTAGCTGTGAATATATTGATTATGCAGTCTTTAACAGCCGATAAGGTGTGGTCCTCCAGCTAGGGGATTGGGCGAAAGGCTAACAACCCATCACCGTAAAAAAACAGCTTGTTACGAAACCACACAATAAAAAGCCTCGGAATGGGTGTTAGTTGGGAGGCCGGAGGAAAAAAGACCTTTGCGGAGGCTGAGACGTAAATGGGAGGATAATATTAAAATGGGTTTGAGGGAGATGGAATATGATGATAGAGACTGGATTAATCTTGTACAGGATAGGGACTGATGGTGGGCTTATGTGAGGGCAACAATGAACTTCCGGGTTCCTTAAAAGTCATAAGTACAGTAAGTGAGCAGGTCTAATCCTGTATCTGCAAATTGCGACGTGATGTGATATTTTAGGTTTCAGTTACGAAATCTACACGTGATTCTGGACTAAAACCATCTATCATCTTCACGGAGGTAAATTTCATGTTGGTTACTACCACTACCATCATCACCACCACCAGTACTATTATTGTACCACTATTATTATTATTATTATTATTATTATTATTATTATTATTATTATTATTATATTATACCTATTAATTAATAGGTATTATTGTCATTGTGAATAACAGGGAAGTGGTAAAAGAAAATGTTTCTATGAGAAACAGAAGTGTGACTCTCTCCGAAAACCAGCGCGAAATCCTCCATTTCCGGACATAAATTTCTATTTTAGCTTGCCAGGATTTGGAACTGTGGCACCAGCGTACAGAATGATCCTCTATCGACTTGTCTAACTATACGGCTGAATCATAATCTTTGAAATTTAATATAGGCCTACAACCTTTCTAAAATGAACTGTGTGACAGTTTTGCCTTTGATTTATTCTGTGTACTATGTTTAGTACTTCAGAAAATGAACAATTTAAATGGCAAAAGAGTGAAATCCCAAGAAAGCTAACATTCTTTTAATATCGTACTTAAAAATGTGTTTGTTTGAAGGAATCAGTAATGGCTTAAAGGGAACGGGAACAGTACGCATAGTTATTTAAGAACGCATTTCATATTGATTGTGTTGCGGCTGTGATTGACGAAGATGCATGGGGTTGGTTTGCTACACAGATTTATTGCTATACGTCATTCATGCCAAATCCACAACGTGGCAAACGACATCGCTCTCTGAAAGTTTCAGAAGTAATGTCCATTTATTAAACAACAAATACAACCTGTCACAAATGATTTATTTATTAATAGATGCGGGATACAGGCAGCGAAGTTGTTAGAAGGCGAAATGATAATACAAATACGCTGACGTTCGCAGATGTCATCTATAACAAATGAACAACGCCAAGTCATGTACACTCAATATTTTTGTTTACGTATGTTTATGTTTCACGGACTTACGTTTTGATTAAACAAATTCAATTTCTCTAGTTCCTATGTTTCAGTGTTGGACTTAAAATACAAATTACTTTTAAGAAATCAGCGGACAGCGGTTCAATTTCCGGTAAGTAACAGGCGACATCTCCCCTATCTGCAGGTACTGAGTCCATAAATCTTAATTTTGTTCATCCTGTATTGTCTTATGATTAGAGATTTGCACTACTTTATTAATGTAGCTCCAAGTCCTTACAAGAGAGAACGAAACTGGCCAGAAGGCCCAATCCTAGTAACAGTTAAGAGTAGTACTGTCATTCTCCTTACTGACTATAAAGGCCCGTAGGCAGCAAGAGGTTCAGGTTCCCACCTATATGTTAAATGTTTAAATGTTTTTTAAGTGCTATGTTTTTTAACGACGATCGCAACTGCATAGGTTACATCAGCGTCGCCGGATGTGCCGGAATTTTGTCCCTCAGGAGTTTTTGACATGCCAGTAAATCTACTGACATGAGCCTGTCGCATTTAAGCACACTTAAATGCCATCGACCTGGCCCGGGATCGAACCCACAACCTTGGGCATAGAAGGCCAGCGCTCTACCAACTCGCCAACCAGGTCGACTCCCACCTATATAATATGTATTGATAGAAATGGGAATCTCAGTCCTACGTGTCAGCAGCCTTTATCCCCAAAGAGATAACCATTACATTTATTATATGTTAGAGGCTGAGTAAACTACAGGGCCATAGTGCGACCCTTAGTGCCATGTTACTCACGACGCTACCGTGCGCCTCACTCTAGTAACAGTGGCAATAGCAGTAGAAGAAGGTGATTACGACAATGACGTTAACGTTGATGTTGTTGATGATGATGATGATGATGGTGGTGGTGATGGTGGTGGTGGTGGTGGTGGATGAAGGTGGTGGTGGTTGTGGTGGTGGTGATAGTAATAATAATAATAATAATAATAATAATAATAATAATAATGGCTTTATTTAACCTGGCAGAGTTAAGGCCGTAAGGCCTTCTCTTACACTCAACTTTGTAATATTATACATGGATTCTTTGCTGCATTTATTAAGTTAATTTTATATCGTGATTACGTTATAAATATATAACCAATCTTGAATAATTGCGAAGAAAAATTGCAAAATTCTATTAAGTTGATGCATAATTCCGTAGCGATTTTTCATACGTTTATTACACACATCAGATACACACAAGAGAGAAGTTAATCATCAACAATGTATTCTTCTTCACTATTTACAATAGTCCGCCAACGCTGGAGTAGCTTTTCGATTCCACGCCTGTAGAAATCGCGTGGTTTTGAAAGTTAAAGAAGTCGTCAAGCCATATTCGGAGCGTATTACATACGCTAAGTTCCTTGAAGGTTGTTCGATAGAGCGCGGAAAAGGTTAAAATCTGAGGGCGCAATATCAGGTGAATAAGGCGAGTGAGGAATGACTTCCCAACCTAACTCCTGAATAGTGTTCTGTGTCAGGTTAGAAGGATGCGGAAGGGCGTTATCGTGGAGTAACATCACTTCACGCAGTCTTGTTGGTCGTTTTTCTTGGATTGCGTGTGCAAGACGTCTCAGTTGGTGGCAATAAATGACGCACGATGGTGGAATTGTCACAGTTCATCACATTTGCACAGTTCTCGGGTTCACTGACGAGGATTAAAGTGTTTAAACGGTCATCCTCAACGTGAAGTGTCACTAATGTCAAAACGTCCTCCCTTAAAACGAGAAAACCATTTTCTTGCCGTGCTCTTTCAGCTAGCATTGTCCCCAGACATGGTGCAAATGTTTCTGGCTGCTTTCGTTCCTCTGTTGAAATCAAAAAGAAGAATATGTCGGAAATGTTCCACTTTCTCCACTTGACACTCCATTTTCTAGCGTCCACGGCTCCACTCACTATCTGCAAAAATGAAACTTCAATATGTAAACTCAAGCACAACAATTGAACTTCAAATAAAAAATAACATCTTGTTATTAAGATAATTGTATGACAAAGTTCTTAGCTTTGCGTTTATGTTTCTTTATGAGGCTCATCCCTAATTATTATCATTGCAGCTATACCGTACAAGAAAGATTCCATTTTTAAACAAAGCCACCTAAAACATGATGCAAGATTTGACTTCCAGTTTTTCAGTATTAAGCCCATCTTGAACACTGATGTTAATTTGTGTGCAAAAATTCTCATTTTTAGTAATCTATGCTAATAATAAATCTGTAACTGAAATTTTTCTGGTAATTTTTGCTTCTCCAAAAATAATTAGTGTTAACATCTATAATTAATCATCCTGAATCCAAAAATCGCTTTTTTGAAATTTTTGTTTGTATGTCTGTCTGTCTGTCTGTCTGTCTGTCTGTCTGTCTGTCCGTCCGTCTGTCTGGATGCTTGTTACCTTTTCACGCGATAATGGCTGAACCGATTTATATGAAAATTGGAATATAAATTAAGTTCGTTCTAACTTAGATTTTAGGCTACATGGCATTTAAAGTACGTTATTTAATAGGGGGCTTATAAGGGAGCCTGAATTAAATAAATCGAAATATCTCCCTTATTATCGATTTTCATGAAACATCTTACATAACAAAAGATTCTTTAAAAATGATTTCCGATAAGTGTTATTCTATGCAAAATTTTGACACGATTGATATTTAATGAAATATATGAGTTTTAAAATAACAATGCTCTTTATAGGTTATAATGAAATGAAACAAATGACTTTATCTATAAGGGGGCCTGCATAACAACAAACGGAAGCTATTCATTTAACACATTATACGAATATAATATTCTATGATGGGAATATGTAAATGTGTAAATGTTTAAATCTTTCTACGCGAAATTATTACCGTAACTTTATAATTAACACCATAATAACCTGTTGATCTGAGAGTAAAGTTTTATTGCACGTGCATAAAAAAATCAAGAAGTCGACTGCCAGCGATATGTGTAGAGCCTATGATTCCATTCTGGCTGTATACTATTTTCAATGCCGCCACGGTATGGCTACAGGCTTACGAATTTCATTACATTGTCAGCAATGAAGAAAGTGTTGTCAATTAAGTCGCCGATACAGCTGACTATTGTAAGTAGGACACAGCCATAAAGGTGAGTCTTGATCTTCATTCCTTAGTTTGTTAAGTTTGATTGAGCATTGCTTACACCATTTGATATTTTTCGTGAACACTAATTTCTTTAGGTATACGTTATCAGTGAGACATTTCTGAAATATAGGTGGAACTCTTCACACAGAATGTGTACTTCCAAACATTATACGTTTGTTTAACCAATGTTGTGATTTATACATATATAGGTCAATTGAAATCATTATTTTGTTGTAGTAGAATTGATTATTATCATCACATTACATAGTTTTAAGTTAATTAGATTATATTGTACCTACATTCTATTTCTGGCAAGTTTGAAGTTTCATTGGTGTCATACGTTTTCATAAAATTTTGTTGTAATTTTAGGGTTTACTGGAGTCTGTACATATGTATAAACATTGCTATGAGTTGACCTCCTTAATTTTTTCAATATTGATAATATTGAATTCGAATAAAATAACATTGTGTTTTATAAATCAGTGCCACCTCGATCAGACTAATCCAATAAAGTGGGAACAAATGTCTCTGCGTTTATTTAATGCGGTTTTGCACTAGAGGAAAGATATTATTTACTTACTCTTTTTATACGGATATCATTGTAATCTATGATATGGACATAAATGTTTATTCATAACATAGGGGTACTCATTTCACCACAATTATCACTAGACTTCGTGGAATTGCCACGAGAAACGTAAGGTTTACTATTCACGCAGTATAGACTGTATGAGAAGGGGACGTGCAACAGCTGGAGTATGCCTCTGATGTAAACACTGAGCAGTATACTGCGGTTACAATAAAAGCTGTATCCTGCATTCAAGAAATATAATGAATGATCATTGAAGTAGGAAATGTCTAAACATGTAAATATACAATTATTTTGTAGTGAGATATATTAACTCTTAAAATTTAATGTAAGATACTTACATCATTCTTGAATATGTGCATTGCAGTGAAGAGTTACGTACATTTTGAGCGACTGCAAAGTGAACCTCCTCCGATGGTCACTCAAACAGTTTTTATATTAGGAAAATGTACGTTCAACAACATATGATGTAGTAGGTGCATATTTGAAGAACGGAAAGTCACTACTTTTTAGTACACCAACTTCAGACGTCTTTTCGTGACCTGATAGCACATCATTTATAATACGAAGTTGTGAATAGGTAGAATTTTTAGCAATAATGTTTCCCAACTTACATTTCACTTTTTCTGAAATTAGTGAATTGTTATTTTGGATAACGGTTTGTGATACGTTATACACTTTATTAAGGGCTTCTGAGAGTTTCAGTTTAGACGATTCTAACAGGGTGATGCTTTTGGACACGATTTTAAAATTAGAATCAATGAACAGAATATCTTCCAATAGCTATTCAGAAGGCAATGATTTTACACCTGCAACAGCGGAACTGTCTGTGCTATCCAATGCATCAATTACCTCAATTATTTTGCCGTAATATTCTGTATAATAATTAACAGCATCCAACCACGTTTTCCAAAGGGTCAAGACTGGCTGCGGGGGTAAGGGTATTCCAGGGGCAATTGTTTGGAACAGCAACACTATCATTGTAGTATGTTTGATTGAATTCTTGTCTGCACTGAACAAATGTTAAGCTTTGACTATTCCAACCACAGTAATGCAAAAACAAGTGTTTACATAGGTATACATTAGCTGTAGCTGCTCTATCTATTTGGACCGGTCACAACTCTTAACATGAACTGCTTATATTACGAGATCGGGCGGTCGCTCACCTCTTCTATACTACCGTACATCGGCAACCTGATTGCATGCTGCGTGTGGCAATTCAACGAAGTCTAATTATCACCTTCAT
This sequence comes from Periplaneta americana, assembly GCF_040183065.1. NCBI lineage: Eukaryota > Metazoa > Arthropoda > Insecta > Blattodea > Blattidae > Periplaneta > Periplaneta americana. The sequence continues at coordinate 111,178,408 of NC_091124.1, forward strand.
CTCATTCAGACGCTAAATAACCTAAGATGTTAATAAAGAGTAGTAAAATAATCTACTACTAAAAACATAGGGATTCTGTTTAAACCGCAAAAGCTCAATGTTTATATTAATATAACTGTAACTGCACTAGAGATGATCATTTGTTTCTAGAAAATTCTGTACATGATTAAAATTGTTTGATAAATAGAATTTAGTTAAAGGAGGCAATGGTAGCTACCAAAATTGACATGCTATATGTATCGGCTCTGAGAAACGTTATAGTAATAGCTACATATGGGGACTGTATGGTTTGTTATATGTGCGCCCTTTGTAGCCGATTAGAGTATTTATTTATAAACGAGATGTGTTAACTGTACATAAAAATTCATTGCTATAGATAAATTTAAAAGTCATATTGAGTTCAGATAAGTTTGTAAAATAATATCATATAAATTAGTTTTTATTTTCAGTCAATCACTTATCATGTTAAGGTGGCAGAAATGGATTCTGTTACATCAAGATACAATATTAATATACGTCACGAATATTTTCGACTTACTTTCAAGTCATCTTCAGGTGATAGTTTACTAACAAAACAAACATTTGAACATGGTGAAAAATATTTAAACACATTTATAATACACAAGTAAATAGCGTAACCATGCATACTTCTCTTAAAGTGGTTAAATGGCGTACATGGTATCAAATTAACATTCAGATAGAAAGCCTTCCAGTGGATATAATTATAATTAATACAATATATTAAAAAGGCAGCCAGTGTGCCTGTAGAATTGAAATCATTTAAAATTATTATTATGTAAAGCTGAAGGCTAAGGCTTGTTCTTTATAAAGTTTAATATATTAGAAGACTGTAGTGAAATGGATGTAAAAGAAACTCTCGGTCTATTCGCCAAACCTACCATGCTCTGGCTTGTAACTGAAGATGGCTCTGCCAGAGATGTTAAAGCGAGTCTAAATAACAGCAATGCAGGCTATATAACTTGTGCCTTATAACATAGTAAATCGAATACCAGAACGTAGGTTCTCCACATTAGGTAAAAAATTGAAATGTCGAAATTGTAAAGGAGAAGCAAAATAAAAAAGAAGGTAAATAATAAAGAAGAATAGACGAAAAGAAAAAATTACGATAAAAAGTAAGAAAAATAAAGAAAGCTGAAAATGAAAAAATTAAAATATAATTAGGGTAGGAGGAAGAAAACGTTAGATATCATATTATATAGGGTAAACCTACCTAATTTTGTGATAGTCTATACCTTATTTCGTGATATGTGACGTTAGTTCTATATACTTTCTCTAGTGTCCTGCACACATGACATCCAATGCTTACATTCTGGGACATGCATCAAGATCTTAATCACCCTCGTTTGACATAATCATTCATTTATGTGTAGAAAATCCTGTGATGCGGTTGTGCTGCTGCATTGTCTTCAAAGGTGATTATCTTATTACTACTAAATATTTTATATTATTTCTAGTTACAGACTAATCTTAATATACGAAGGTATAAATCCATTAGTTTGTGAAGTGCAATGCAGAGTAGGAAGCATATGAAAGTGAGTGAATTTCTTAGGATTTGATGAATTTCTGCAAGTAAATGGGCTTCATATAAAAGATATCATTTTAATAGGGTGGTAAAAATGCAATAGTTTATGGTTCTGCTACCAAAAGAAGACAAAACTGCAACACCCAAAGCCCGATTAAAAAGTTCTTCGTAAGGTGTTAGTGAAAAAGTGTTCTGTGTATAATGCTGTCAAAGAATCTATGATTCCCGGAGGCACACTGAAGGACTATGTCAAACGCAGTGAGTACGAACCTCAAACAGTGCCTGTTGGGAAAACAGGAATTTCTTTTGGAAACAACAAAAGGTATCTTCAGGAATCGAACTAAACACAAGTGATCTGAAGCATTAAAAATAAAATTGTGAAGAAGAAAACACGAGGAACGTATTTGCAGTGCATGTAAAGAGAAATATGGCTGTGTATAAAAACAAAAGATCGTGAATTCAGTGCTGCTTTTGTCGTCACTGGTACCATGAAAACTACCAATTTGTAGATTAGGAGAATTTCCAAGATCGGATAAGTAACATATCCCAAACAGCCTCTTCTTTATTTTCGTGAATATAATAACGATGAAGAAATAAATGTTGAAAGGAGAAGAAGAGATAAAGGGAGAATAAGGAATTTAAACCTCCAAAGAAAATATTTCACAAAAAGTTTGACAATATACGAGGATCGTTCAGAATGTAATGCCTACCACTCTTTTCTCAGAACATATTTAATGAAAATTGTTGCAGTTTGGTGACAATGTAATTCAATGTTTCTCATCACATATTATTTTTCTACAAAGTTTCCATCACGTTGTACGGCCTTAAGCCAGGGTGGAATATGTGCATATATTCCTTGCCGGTACCAACTCTTATACTACGCACATCAACAGGAATTACTCCTTCACAATTCCAAAAGACAGTAACCATGACTTTATGCAGTGTTAGAGGTCTTACATTTCTTCTTCCTGGGCGATGGAGAATTATGCCATTCCACTAACTGTCCTTTTGTATCCGGCTCAAAATAATGCACTCAAGTTTCGTCACTTGTTAACGATTCGGGACAAAGTAGTCAAAGAATTCAGGAGAAATCTTTTGTTGTGGTCTACTGTGGAAACAATTTTGAGCAGACTTTTGAATATCCGAGAGCCACAATAATTGAGCAAGCAATTCCAATACTTTCCGACAGTTGCAGGATTGTCGTTTTGTGATGCGCCGATCCGCACGATTCATCATGTCTGGAGTGTTGAGTGTTGACTATGGCAGGACGTCCAGCACGCGGCAGATATCGGAGCTCAGTTTTTGCATTTCCTTACGCCCGTACTTTCTTATCCAACCGCCCAACAGTGTTCCTATCAACTGTACTACAGTACACTCCACACATAATGTCGTAAATGTTGACCATACTTTCGTTTTCGTTTTACTGTTCTGTGGTTGTAATGGGAGTCTGCAACAGACGCCATTTTAACAGTTCACTTCAGCTCCGGTATCTGTCGGAATGATTTGCAAACCGGAACACGCGCGGAAGATACTCCATATTTCAAGCCATGAACACTTTTCTATCTTTGTTAATGGGCAAGAAAAAAATTTGGGGAATTACATTTTGAACGATCATCGTAGTTAAATTATCAGTTTCATTCATAGTCGAGTTAAATTGTGAATATTATGTTGAATATTGTTCTATAAAATATAATAAAACCAGCAAAATTGAAGTTTCTTAAAATATTTAACGTAACTGACAAAGTAGAAAGTATAGTTAAAATATTTACAAAGCATCCCAGGAAAAATAATCTCAAACATGATTTTAAATTGTATGTCAATATGAAAGAGACCCAGAGGCCGTCCCATATCCAAGTGGAAACCTACTGACATCGAAACAGATGAAATGATTTGAATCGCGGAAAAAAAAAAGTTATATTGTACTCATAAAGATATTTTTCTTCCAATAATTTTTATTAGAGTTAAATATGAATTAAAATAACGAAAATTTCTTTCAATGGAAAGACATTAATGTCTCTATTATAATAAGGAGCAAAATAGGAAATGTTTGTCGACTGAGAAGTAACGTCTGTTAAATTATAATACCAGGGAAAGGAAATCTATAACTAATGGTAAAAATAAAGAAAACTATCTACATTTAAAGCATTACAAACCATTCCAGCCGGTAAAGCTAAATTTTCCGGCGAAAATCAAACCCCAAACATTCAATTCCTGCTATCGGCAGAGGAACTATTTGATTTCGGTTCACTGTGAGAATTATGACTGACTTTGATTGATACATAAAAGACAAGCAGATTAGGGATACAGATTTATTTTCATGTAGCAAGATAATCTTAACCGATTTGTCTAGTTGCATGCGCAGCATACCAAATGAGCACGGGAAGTAGTTCACGTATTGTTATTGGTTGATACATTCACAATTCATGACGACGGCAGCAAATTGTATAACCAGATTAATGAAACGATGTAAGAGTAATGGGACGGAGAAAAATTCTCTCCGGCGCCGGGATTTGAACCCGGGTTTTCAGCTCTACGTGCTGATACTTTATCCACTAAGCCACACCGGATACCACCCCGGCGTCGGACAGAATCGTCTCAGATTAAGCTCCAACTCTTGGGTTCCCTTTAGTGGCCGCCCTCTGCACTACGTCATAGTTGTCTATGAACGTAGGACCGAAGTCCTCACATGTGCTGAGGTGCACTCGTTATGAGTGACTAGTTGGCCGGGATCCGACGGAATAAGCACGAGTGCACCTCAGCACATGTGTGGACTTCGGTCCTACGTTCATAGACATCTATGACGTAGTGCAGAGGGCGGCCACTAGAGGGAACCCAAGAGTTGGAGCTTAATCTGAGACGATTCTGTCCGACGCCGTGGTGGTATCCGGTGTGGCTTAGTGGATAGAGCATCAGCACGTAGAGCTGAAAACCCAGGTTCAAATCCCGGCTCCGGAGAGAATTTTTCTCCGTTACATTACTCTTACATCGTATGATGACGCAGAATATCTGCATGGAAATATCATATGTACTTCGGTACATTAAAATAATATACAGATTAATGAAGAAACGTGCTTCATGAGACGAGCTAAAATGTTTTCATTGCAAACCGAGATACAGCGGGTTCAGGAAAGCGCAAAGTAAGATATCGGCAACATGCTATTCTCTAGAAGCATTTGTGCAATTTACCTGTTGAAAATGCAATAGATCACATGGATATGAATTGATGTTCCACGAAGCTATGTTCGTTTCTTTCCACAATAAAAGTAGGCCTCAAATTTTAATATCATTGCTCCCTTACGTTTTTATCCAACACGTCTAAACCTAAGACTTCAATCGAGTAAGTGCTTGAGAAGAACTCCAGAAATAATGTCGAGAATAAATAATGGAAACATCTAAGGAATCATTACTAAATTTAATACGACGGTCAATAAGAGGAAAATCTTCGTAAGAAACGAGGAAGTATGACTCTGTTCTAGAAACATAAAGAATATTTGAACAATTCCTGACATGGAAAGCAGGAACCACAATGCTTCAAGGTTCTATGTGAGTACAGGAAGAGATAATATCAACTTTCGCTCTCTGTGATGTTGCGGCTACCATGCTACCTTTGGATCCGAGATTCGCGGTTCGCGGCGATAAAATCCCTATTAGGCGTACGCTGCTGCTACCTAGTGCCACTCGCCAGATGTTACAGGCATTGAGTTTCGTGGTGGGCGCAGTGGAAGTACAACAGAATAATAATGCAAGTTCGTAACAAATAGTGTAATTGACAAAATATAAATAAACAATACACAAATGAATTTGGCGTGATATAAAGATGATGAAGTTAATTGAGAAAATAGTCTAAGAAAACAATCTGAGAAACATGTGTCGCATATAATGTTCACCAACTTCGATTCATCTCAGTCATTCACTACTCAATATACATAAATTGCCTATAACGGCATAAATGCCTGAGCCTCATTCAAACTGAACCACAATTATGCATTCGAAGTTGTACATTACACTTAACAAGTGAGTTCCATAGTTACTGATATACAGTACTATCTCGTAAGAGAAACGTTCTAGGATGGAGCAGCAACACACGCTCAGCCGATATAACACAATATGTGACTAAAGAATAACAATAATTTCAACTCACAATGACACATCTGTACCATACAATATTCAGTAGATAAAGCAGAGGCAGAGAGAGAGAGAGAGAGAGAGAGAGAGAGAGAGAGAAGGACGACGCTAAGCCAGAAGTCGTGTACAGCGAATAGTCAATTTAGAATTCCATTGTTACACTCCAATATAGATAGACCAATTCGAGTTTTTGGCGTTGTTGATTGGAAATGTAATGATACACTGACGTCATTGAATTACGTATAATTTCCCTCCTATGGTATTGATATCTTGTTACTTTGTTTCTCTCGATTAAAATGTCACTTGAGGTAGAATGCAACGTTCTGCATGGAAATGACACACACCACTGTTTTGTTTATCATCGATTGTTATTCTATGCATGTTTTCGTGCGGTTTCGATCGTTCAAGGTCAAAGGTATCCCTTGTCAGAAGCGAGTACTTTGACTTATGGCCAACCAATAGAGGATATCATTTTAGCAGAATATAAGGGAAAGCCCCGTACTGCACAACGTAATTGCAATCCTACTTATTTATTTAGCTTATGAGTTCACTTTTTTGCAAGACAAAAATGCACCTGTGAAACCAAGCACGGAGTTTTAAAACATAAGCCAATGAAATTTTTCCAGAGGCTACTCTCTCATTTAACACGAAAATGTCAAATAACGTTATTCACAGGACTTAACATGAAATCATCTTATAAAGTCAGTATAAGAATAGCTCATGCAGGAACCATAAGTTCGATAGGCATTAATATTACCAGCATCTACAAATATGGTACCACCGGCGTGGCTCAGTCGGTTAAGGCGCTTGCCTGCCGGTCTGAAGTTGCGTTCGGGCGCGGGTTCGATCCCCGCTTGGGCTGATTACCTGCTTGGGTTTTTTCCGAGGTTTTCCCCAACTGTAATGTGAATGCAAGGTAATCTATGGCGAATCCTCGGCCTCATCTCGCCAAATATAATCTCGCTATCACCAATCTCATCGACGCTAAATAACCTAGTAGTTGATACAGCGTCGTTAAATAACCAACTAAAATAAAAAAAAAACAACTCTACAAATATGGTCAGTACAATTTTGAGGGAGATGGCGGCAAAACAAATTCAATTGATGCCCATGACACCGCGTCACGAAGAATGTCAGATTTGGCTTCAAATGTTGAGGAACAGATAGCAGAGAAAGTTAAGGCCAATAAATATTTATCTATTCAATTGGATGAAACTACAGACCGATTACTTAGTCCTGACAGCTCAGCGATTTTGCAGCCTTTCAGAGATGCAATTAAGTTTTCTACCAAGGAGCAAACATTTCCTTTTTTTGTCTAATTACACTGGTCAACAATGATTTTGTTAAATAAATAATTTCGGGTGTTTCTTATGTATTGCCATCTGCTGATTCCAAAAATGAAGTCAGAAATTTTCCATCACCCACCATTTTTTTTTAATTTGAAAATAAATTTGTTCCAGTTTATTAGTATTTGTAGTGTATAACATGCTGATTAGAAGGCGTATTTTACATTTATATTTCATTACTAGCCGTACCCGTGCGCTCCGCTGCACCTGTTAGAAATAAATATAAAGTAATTACGTAATTTAAATAGGACGTTTGATCCAGGGAACATTCGTGTTTGTTAGAAGGATAAATCGTTTAATATGTTACTTAATTGAAATTGTATTTAAATAATTATATTGCGATCATTTTGGTCCAGAGACCACTCATTTGGTGCAATGACAATTCCTTTAACATGTTTCTTATTTGTTATTACACGCAACTATAGTTTAATGAAGATTGACATATCATTTAGTTTTATTGTGTATACTTTATATTACTTGCTATATGGTTCCATTGAATTATGATAATAACTTAATTTTAACCCTTGTTTTCTACGTCTTCAGTATATGGTGCTTGGCCCACTATGGTTCTGAAACCTTCAAATAACTTAAATAGTGATACAGCATAAACAGTGATATGTAATTATATTTCTTTCTTTCGAAAATGTAAGAATTCACGATCTCCTATGTACCATTGCCATGGAATGAATAAATGTGTTTTTTCTTCCTACTCAAAAATTTTATATTTTGCACATGGGAATTACTGCAGGAACAAGAACGCTACAATCTGAGGCGGCGGTGAAAACGTATTGTATTATTATTTTAAAAGTCTATCAGACCTACCAAATTTTGCATAGAATAAAACTTATCGGAAATCATTTTTAAAGAAACTTTTGTTATGTAACATTTTTCACAAAAAAACAATAATAAGCGAGATATTTCGATTTAATTCAGGCCCCGTTAAATGAAGTATTTTGAATGCCATATAGCCTAAAATCTAAATTACAACGAACTTAACTTATATTTCAATTTTCATCGAAATCCGTTCAGTCATTATCGCGTGAAAAGGTAACAAACAACCAGACAGACAGACAGACATACAAACAAAAATTTCAAAAAAGCGATTTTCGGTCTCAAGATGAATAATTATACATGTTGACACCAATTATTTTTGGAAAAGGGAAAATTACCAGAAAATTTTCGGCTATATATTTATCATTATATTATATTATATTATATAAAAAGTGCGTTGATAACGGATGTACTCCGATAAGAAAGTTTTTAATTTGTTGTGGGGGCTCTTGAATCTCAGAAGCAACAACCTTTACAACACCGCAACATAATCTGCTTGGCTCATTACCCAATTTTTTTTTGCATTGCATTTATTGCATATATAGTCAATTTTATGTATTTTAACACGATTCAATTGAGCATAGTTAAAATTTGAATTATTAAATAATGGATTGCTAAGCTAACGTACTATTACTGCATACTAAATCAATACACTCTCGTTGTTCATTAATTCTCTGAGATTAAAATGAGTGTGTACATAAATATTATTTTAAGAAATGCACAAAACGAATGTACAAAAAAACCTATCAAATTTTCTGTGCATAGGAATAGTTTAATAGCTTTCGATTGTTGCTGTCCAAGGCCCCTTTTTCGATTGTTGTTGCCCAAGGCCCCTTATAGACGAAGTCATTTGTTATTTCATTGCACCGTCTTAGATGGCGTTATTTTAATTTTAAGACTCATTTATCTCATTAAATATCAGGCCTATCAAAATTTTGTAAAGAATAAAACTTATCGGAAATCTGTTTTAAAGAAACTGTTGCTATGTAACATTTTTCACAAAAATCAATAATAAGCGAGATATTTCGATTTATTAAATTCAGGCTCCCTTATAACCCCCCTTTTAAATAAAGTATTTTGAATATTCCATATAGCCTAAAATCTAAGTTACAACGAACTTAATTTATATTCCAATTTCCATATAAATCGGTTCAGCCATTATCGCGTGAAAAGGTAACAAACATACAGACAGACATACAAACAAAAATTTCAAAAATGCGATTTTTGGTTTCAGGGTGGTTAATTATATATGTTAGGACCAATTATTTTTGGAAAATCGAAAATTACCAGAAAAATTTCGGCTACAGATTTATTATTAGTATAGATATTGTGTCAACAATTGACTTGTAACGTTTGGTATTGTTGCCTGTAAATTCACGAATAACAACAATGACATTTCCCTCAAAAAACTGTGATTTTAAGGTAAATTTCCCAGATGAATATAAGCTTTCTTCAAAGAAAGGAGCTAATCCTGTGCTCTCTTTCGTTGTCAATTGAATTGTGGTAGAAGTATACAATATCGTACCTAATAGTGCATTGTAAGGAGTAGTGTATAAGTGTATAATGTATAAGAAACAAGTCTTGAAAGAGTCGTATAGATAGAAACAACTTCTGTTAAGTGTGTGGTGAGCTCACTTTAAAATGGCAGAGGCCAAATTTTACTCCTCTAGTTAGAAGAGCTTATGACTGTTATTTTAACAACAAAATAGACCAGAACGAGACATGGGCCCCGGAAATCTGTTGTGCTAAATGTGTAACACTATTAACTGTCTGATTAAAAGGATCCTGTCATATGCCTTTTGCAGTCCCTATGATATGGCGCGAACCTAAGGATCATTTGACAGACTGCTCCTTCTGCTTAACAAATATATCTGGAATAAATTCGAAGTCCAGACACTGTTAAATATGAATATTTAGTTTCTGCAATTCGGCCGGTGCTTCATAGGCCAGGACTTCCCATACAAACTCCACCAGATGACATAACATTGACTGAAGTAATTCAAAGTGTTCCTGATGTTCAGACTGAATTATAAAATGATCCAGATTTTGTGGAATATGATAGTATAAATGAACCTCACTTTCCAACACAGGAGAATTTAAATGATTTGGTTCGGGATCTTCGTTTAAGTAATAGCAAGGCAGAATTACTCGCCTCAAGATTGAAAGGCTGGAAGCTGCTGCAGGTAACACCAAAGTAAGTTTCTTTCGCCAACGCCAAAAGGAATTTGAGCATTTGTTTTCTAAAGAGGAGGACCTAGTTTTCTGCAATGATGTTGAGAATTTGTTCGAGTCAATGGGTATTGAGCATAAACCTGAGGATTGGCATTTGTTCATAGACTCCTCGAAAACAAGTTTGAAAGGAGCGTTACTACATAATGGAAATAAATATCCATCCATTCTTTTAACCCTTGCAGTTGGTATGAAGGAAAATTATGAGAATATGAAGCTCTTACTAACCACTATCAAATGTAACAATTTTTCTTAGCAGATATGTGGCGATTTGAAAGTAATAGTTATCTCACTTGGGTTACAGCTTGGCTATACTAAATTTTGCTGCTATTTGTGCAAATTGGATAGTAGAGATAAAAGTAATCATTATATAAAAATAACTGGCCAAAGAGAGAATCACTTTAATCCAGGACAAGATAATGTTCTTCACCAACCACTTGTAAGTTCTGAAAAAATCTTATTGCCTTCACTGCATATCAAATTAGGCTTGATTAAGAATTTTGTGAAAGCAATGGATCGTGATCGCAGTAAATTTCTCTTCCTGAAAAATAAGTTCCCAAGAATCACTGAAGCTAAACTAAAAGAAGGAATATTTGTTGATTTCAAATAAGGGAACTGATTAAAGATACGCAATTAGAAAACCAGTTAAATATGCAAGAAACAGCTCCATGGGTGCGTTTCAAAAATGTTGTCACGAACTTTTTATGAATCTTCAAGTCTGAGAACTATAGGGAACTTGTCAGTGAGATGATTGAGAACTACACGATCATGGGATATAATATGTCTTAAAAAATACACTTTCTGCATCCCATCTCGATTTCTTTCCTGAAAATCTAGGGCTGTGAGCGAGGAACACGGGGAGCATTTCCACCAGGACATCGTGGAAACGGAAAGGCGCTACCAGTGTAAATGATGTCCAAATATGTTGGCAGACTATTGTTAGATACTGAAAAGAGATGTTCCTCAAGGAAAGTGCAGCCGAAAATATGCTTCACGTACATAAATGTAATTTCAGCTCAGATATCGTAATACTATAATGTATAGATACGAAAAATGTTTTTCATTTGATTACTCTAAAACCCTGGGTGATGGAAAAGTTCTGTAAAAAGATTTGAAATCAGCACAAAAAACTCACTTAGAATCACCCATTGTTTCCCATTTAACAGACAAAATTTTAAATTTTGTTGACCAGTGTTATTTATGTTATTATTTTGCTCCTATTTAAAAAAATAAAATTTTAACACACTTATAATGATAGTAATTATAAAACCAACACTAATAAGAAATAACAGAAATTATAATAGGGGAAGTAATCGGAGAAGTGGGGAGAGTTCCGGAGTAGAGATAAGAGCGAGCAGTCAGTAAACGCAAGCGAGTGAATAAACCCATCACCCCTTGGCGTAACTATATGGACTCACCTGTCCCACGCGCACATCTCCGGCGACTGTCAGGACTAAATAATCGTACTGTAATAACATTACCACTACGGCCTAACTTCTTACCTGTGTTAGACTAATAGACGGGGAGAAGGTGAAAGAAGAGTTCTTGTTTCATGAGAATCTGAATCTGAGTCCGGTGTTATAAGTTCATGGAAAAATCTCAGTTTTGCACAAAGGTTTTTGCATTTTTTTATTGCCTGATTCGTCTTGTTTCGTAACTGTCTATCATGTTGGAGATTTGCTTCAATTTTATCATGTCTGTACTTACGCGTTTCTAAGTCATTAATTCGTTAGTTGATAATGGATGTACTATTATAAGTATCTATCTCAGTTTTAATTGGTTGTGAGGGCTCTTGAATCTCAGGAAGAAAAACATTTCCAGCAGCCCAAGTATTCAAGACTAATTTACAAACATGTTAAACGAATTATTCTTGCAACGAAAACGGAAGCTCCCTAGACCATATAGTCGTATTTCAATTATGTAATTACTTCATGGTTTCAGCTAGTATCTGGTATTGTATGATGTTATGACTGAAATACCTATGTTGTTAATTGTTTTTATTGTAACAATCGGCCATAACTGACCGAGTATGTAAGATCTCGCGCTCAGCGGGCTGGAGTTTATGGATGAGATGGCCTACAAACCACAAGTCATGCTAAAGATGATGGTTTGTTAATTATTCAATATGGAGTATTGTGCACAACATATAACTGTTACCTCCTATACATTACTGTAGCTCACCCATATATGTAATTAAGCAATATGTACTGTTATGTTACTGAACAATTAATACTTATTATGTGCCGCGTGTATATTTGTAAAATGATTTCTGACTTTCATTCTTTCATTAAAAAAACGAAATACAAATCAGACATCAAATTTCAGTACGGTACCTCCAAATAGCATTAAATTTAACAGCAGTACATATAGCTAACTATTAGTTTCGATAATATATAAAGATTTCTGTGCGCAAAGTCCTGTTTAGTCCTACCTTATATGCATTTGTGCCCAGTCCGCGATTCACTCATGAGCTTCTGTAATGACATAAAGAATTAAGTCCATCTAAAGGAACTACACTTTCCAATGATGAAAGAATTATTTAAATCTAATAAATAGTTTCCTCAGACTGCCTCATAAATCACAGAAATACTCTCTCTTTATAATATAATAATATTTAGTATATCATAAACACATATCATATCATGCGTATATTAATCCGATTGTTGTCCAAGGACTTCAAGGCCGCCTAAATAAATACAGAGTCGTTTGTTTTATCTCTATTACTCGTATTTTAATCTGATGTGGCCATGATATAAAAGCATTGGCTATTTTAAAACGGATATATCTCGCCATAATTATGATAATGCAGAACTCCTGCACGGCAATATTATGTACTTCGGTACATCATAGTAATATGAGTCCTATCAAAATTTTGCAAAGAATTAAACTTATCGGAAGTCGTTTAATAGAAACTTTTTCTTAGGTAATATTTTTCGTAAAAATCAATAATTAGCGAGATATTTCGATTTATTTAATTAAGGCCCCCTTATAACCTCCCTTTTAAATAAAGTATTTTGAATGCCATATAGCCTATCTAAGTTACAACAAACTTAATTTATATTCCAATTTTCATATAAATCGGTTCAGCCATTATCGCGTGAAAAGATAAACGTCCAGACAAGCAGACAGGCAGACTTACAAACAAAATTTTCAAGAAAGCGATTTTTTGTTTCAGGATGATTAATTATACATGTTGACAACAATTATTTTTGTAAAATCGAAAATTACCAGAAAAATTTCGGTTACAGATTTATTATTACTATAGATTATTTTGTATAACCTAGTATAATGTCATATAATTCAGTATTTTCTTTCCTCATAATTTAATTTACAATAAATAATACCGTAAACTTGTATAATACTGAGCGATTCCTCTTAAGAGATGGATGAGGTAATTTGCAGTATGCAGAATATACTGGGTGATGCACGAGGATTTACCATCCTTTACGGAACTTACTTCCGAAGACATTCTGAGCAAAATATGTCATATAAACATGGGTCCTATTCTCAATACTTACAGAGTTACGTTTCGTTATTGGAACGCATTAATGTGAACTTGTGATCTTGATCAGCGTGCAGTCAGCAGCCAATACGAGTGCTACGGAAATCAAATATAGCCGTATGCAGTTACGTAGCGCGACGAGTGCCGTTCACAAGCGTGCGGCCAAGTGTGCTAAAGCGGACGGCGACATTTTTTAAAATGTGTTGTAAACTCTCCAAGACTGTAAATTAGGATGCAAAATTGAAGTGCAAATAATTAAGTCGGTGGAAGTGGTGTGATCTGTAATAATTGTTGTGTTAAGTGCGTAGGAATAATGTAATTTTCTGGTTAAAAATAGGAAAAGATGTCTGTACGAAGCAACTAGGAGTTCACAGCATATTTTTAGCTTCATTATACTTGTCAATTTAAGAAACGATACTTCTCAATGGTTCATTCTCTATTTGTATTATACTTTTACCTTCAAACTAAAGAAAACACATATTTTACAAACAACTTTAAATTAGTGTAACTCTGAAAATATTAAGAATAGGAACTATGTTTATATGACATTTTTGCTCAAAACATCTTCAGAAATAAACTCCGTAAAGGACAGTAAATCCTCGTGAATCACCCTGTAAATTGAATATTCATGAATCTAAACGAAAACTTGGAGAAAGAAGTGCACGAAGGAAAATTAATATATAAAATAGGAATTTTGTCGAAGGTGAATATTACCTCTTTATTCATTAGTATTGTAAGTACCGTACGCTAAAAACAGGATATGCAGCCACCAATGTGTGTGTTTTTTATATAAAAAGGGACTATCGAGATTGAATCCTCGTATTTTTTCTCTAGTTGCAGAAAGATAAATGCAGTGCTTGACAAGATGATATAATATGATCGCAGTAGTATCACGATTACTCCTGTATTTTGTAGGTTAACAGACATGCAGTTTTGAATACTACGTAGAATGATTTTCAAAATTTTAAGTAAAAACTTGTTTGTAATAATTTAGTCTACAGCAATTTAAAAAATTGTTCACGAAATGAATTTCACTAGGGATCGTTCTGGATAATAAACATCCCAATTAATCGAGAGTTTACTGCAGGCATAATATGCTGGTGTAAACTTCGGAGACTCCTAGAAGTACTGAATATAATCTAAGCTAACATAGCTTGCTATTCAGGTTGTATATCGTCGCTTAAGAACCAATACCGCGTAACTGACAAAATGTAAATTTTACACGAGAAGAAAAAACCGAATAAAAACCATAAAAATAACGCAATAGTCTTGAAAAGTGGTGTATGGCTGTGAAACAGCATAACTAATTTGTAACTAAGTGAAAATGGATGATCGTGGCCGTAGACATTTGGCCATGTCACTTACGCGGTATTGGAACTCTGCCACTGACTACATTTTGTTAGTTACGCGGTATTGTGAGGCAACTTTAGCAGCTTCAGAACACATGCTGACAAGCGTTTTCTTTGCGTGAAAACTGTCTTCTGGAAATATTATTCGTGCTCTTGTATTATGTCAATGTGTTATCTGAATTGTTGTCCTACCATCTGACTTGAGGTCAAGGTCGGTAGGCTGTAGCTTGAATCAGCACTAGATTACGTTCCAGACAATTATTGCTGCATTCTTAGTCAATCAAATGCTGAAACTATGGGAAAGGAAAAAGAAGACACAGTTCAATGTTTATTGTTATAATAATAATAATAATAATAATAATAATAATAATAATAATAATAATAATAATAATAATAATAATGACAATCTGATACCAGGTACTTTATTTTCACATTACGTATTTGAATAGATAAGTAGAATTGTTACTAAAACGTTGCTGACAAATATAATTTTATAATAAAATAATTAATAATAATAATTATAATAATAATAATAATAATAATAATAATAATAATAATAATAATAATAATATTATTATTATTATTATTATTATTATTATTATTATTATTATTATTATTAATATTGACAATGGACTTGACTGACATGCGAATAATGAAAAGAAAATCATATAAAAATATAATAATGATGATAATTTTTCAGATACAATATTCGTTAAACACAATAAAGAAATAATTATAGGCCTATGCTGAAATCACAAAAAGTAATCCTTGAGTAACCCTAGTGTGGAATACTATCATAAAAACTATGGCACAATCGGTTCTACATACAATAATGTGACGGTAATTTAGGCAGGCTACGAATGCTTTTTTTTTTCTGCGTTTTTGCACGAGAACATGACCTTTTTTTTTTTTTACTGAAGGGACGCCATCAGTACTATTAGCTAGCCAATATCGCACAGTTCATTCTTTAATTCCCAATGTACACAGAAACATCTTTTTGCAAACCTGAATTTTTTTCTCATCAACTTTTAGATTGTAGACTTCCGAATTTGTACTGTCAGGTCTTTTCGTAGATTTGATACGTAAACGGTCCTCTGTTCCCAAGTCATAGTTTTCCAGAATGCCTGAAAGATGTCTCTCTCATTAGAAATTAAATTACAGCCCCTTACTTTCGAATTTTGGCACATTTTATAACTACACTCTGGCCCCAAATTCCTTGCATCTCTTTCCGTATCATGTGTTACTTTGCCATCTTTCGATCTCTTGTAGCTAAGGTAAGCTTCCTCTTCTATTCTAAGTTTTCTATTTTTCATTTTCTTCCACTTACCCTTTTGTGGCTTTGAACTTCTTTTTCTTTTCTGTCAAATTTCCATGAAACGCTTGTAGATTCTTCTCTTTACCTTTTTCTGACGAATGTAAAGATGTGGAATAAGTAGCACTCACAAATTCTTCGGGGTCGTCTACATCTGAAGACGCACCCGAAATTTGGTGTAGATCCTTCATTGACGGGGTATTGTCTTCAGTTTCTGTCCTATCCTATTTCTAGCTGTATTATTTTAATAGTGTTGCTTTAAATCATACCAGACTGCATAATACGATCATAACATTACCGGTAACACTGGACGGATAATCCCTGATCTGCAGCAGCCCATTTTGAGAAGGACGGTTTTCTTTTGCATTTGAATTATCAGGCAGTACACCTACGAATAAGATGAGTTTACTAGTGTTTATAAATGTGATATAAATGGCTTAAAAACATGTGTAGTAAATATTATAATCAATGTAGATCTTCCTCCTACCGGAGGAAATGGAAGGAACCAAGCTGAGCACCACTGAATGTAGCGCAAATTATTTTAGTGGCCCATTCATGATTATTTACATTAAGTATTTAAATTAAGTTTGCTGTTATGATTCCGTAACTGAAGAAAAATAAACGTTTAATAACTGTGATACTTCTTATGCCATACCTTTGTTAATGTTCACAGAAGTTTCTCCCGTCTTGAATGCAGAACATAGCACAGATAGGATTTCGTTCTCGCTAAACTGTCTGATTCATTGTCCATTTTTTCTCTTGTATCTGTAGGCCTATATAATAATAAAATATTAATGTACTATATTTGAGTGAATGAACTTGGAGATTCTGCGGCAATTCAGCTCAACTAACATTCAATTGACATTAGTGAAATAATTCTATTATATTTACCTTTTAAATAATTGAAACTGAACACTTCTTTAATCTTCTCAGAATATCACACACTGTTGATGCAATTTTACAAGGCAGTAACGAGAACCAGCTTCCGTACTAAGGGCGCGCAGGGAGTAGACATAATATCTGTTGTCAGATACGCGGTATTTCCTACAGACTTCTCGTGACTTCAGATACGCGGTATTGTACCCCCCTCCTTCGCACGCAGGCCATTCATGCAATCAAATTCCCGCGCTTGTCAATGCATGCAGATGACAGTGGAGGTACCATCTGTGCAAAAAAACAGTTTTGACCAAAAATGTCAGTTACGCGGTATTGGTTCTTAAGCGACGATATGTTGCTATTAATGTTTCTTTTCCCTCTTCCAAAATGAAATTGTAGCCAGCAATTCCTTACTTGAAGTAGTTATTTTTATTATTAGCTAGCACTTTCGAGGTGTAATTTAATTAGTTATTTTTTGTGGTTTAAAGCATATAGTCAGAATATTTCTGGACCTGAATGAAGACAAAAGGCTTTCTTTGGTTTTTACATCTAGGAACACTACAAAAATTTGGCATTTTGAGTTGTTTTTAAGAGTATTTAATGTACTAATACACTACGTAAATCCTCAATGTTCATATACCGGAAAACTAATGCACACGCAAAGCGCATCCCTCAAAGTACACGCGTGCTATCTGTTGGTGCTAGTTCAGGATATCCCTATCAGGAAGAATATTGACTAAAGATGCTTCGATAGAAGCGGTGTCATTTATTCTGGGCGGTTGATAAATAACACAGATAGGACATTTAGAGAAACATAAATTGATTTCTACGAATCACATTTCAGCGTGATGACCGGCATAGTATTATCTCTATACTCATTAGAACCAGGTACCCAGCTTTGAAACCGTTAACCTATGATCTTACAGTTTATTTAGCACCCGTTACTTTGCATTAACTTTAAAATGGACGACTGGTCTGCTCATCCTTGTTTGAATAGTCGCATTCAAATTATATAAATTCGTTTATTAAATTTAATATATCGCTGCAATTATTAATTTAATTACTATAATTTTTATAATTGAGGAGTTATATGTACAAGAGGCGTATACCTCTATAAGCCTTTTTAGGTATAATGCATTTTCTTGTTCCCCATTATTATGTTGCCCATCTTAAAAAATTTTGTTTCAATATCTTTAATACAACGATCTTGGCGATCGATTATTTATCTGCATATTATGACACACAACGAGATAAACTTTGTAAAGAACACGCCAGACGTTAAGAGTCTTTCTTTAAAGCATGCGGCTACACACAAAATAAGTGACATTCATCTCAACCATTAAAAGTTAAAAATTCAGTCTTAATGACATTTTTTCCACATGACGGAGCTGCAGTATGTTCCTCATATTCTGGGTCTTATGAACTATTTTCCTTCAAAAAAAAAAAAAAAGATGTTAAACTATTCCATTGGACATAAGTTACCATCAATTTCCATTGTACAGCTTAATACTGGCAAGAAAATGGTATTCGGGGTCTCTTTAAATACCTCACTGACGAGGAGGTGACTTGGTTTGAAGAAATACTCACCAAAGCAAACTAACAAAATGTGGCAGGAGGAGGAAGAGAGCAAAGTGACCCACATAATAAAGACTGCTGAGATGAAAAATGGCAAGCAAGAAAAGGTTGCGTATCATTTTTAAACTATCATCAAAATTATTATTGATTCCACATCAGTCTATTGCAAAATATAAATTATTAAATTATTTTAAATTATATTTATTTTGTAAGACTATATTATTATTACAAGTGACTTAAAACAGCTACTTTTATTTAGTTTTGGTATATTAAATTCCTGTCAATATATGTACTAAGGGCGTATACTGTCAACCGTTGTGGCTGAGGGGTTAGCGAGTCTAACTCCGAACCCAGCGGTCCCGGGTTCGATTCCCGGCCAGAACGAGTTGCCTGAGTGAGGTTTTCTCGGGATTTTTCCCTCACTCAGGTAACTTTATCAGGCGATTGGAACCCCACACATCTTCGCCACTTCCTTTCCTCCTCCATCATCTTTTCCTCATCATCCCGTTTCTGGTTTTTCAGATCACTCACACGCGGCCTCCCGCAGCTGCTGACTCTCTCGACCGGCCTCCGTGGAATGTAGTTAAGCGATATTGGAGGCTTCTGCAACGAGCCCCGAGGCGGACCTACTCGTGGGAGGAGTTTCGCCTCGGACTGAAGTTGGGGAAGTTGCCGAAGCAGGAATAGTGTATGAATTCTGTCGGATGTAGAGACCGGTCTTTAAGGGAGTCATGTGGTTAGGGTTGGTGCGCGTAGGGGATCTATGGCACGCAACTCATTCCATATCGAGGGTTAGCGCTATAGATCTCAACAGTTCGCAGTGCTGGGCCATCCGTGCCCCTCTCAGTTAAATTCGATTCCATTCCATTCCAAGGGCATAGACTGGCACATTTTAAAATGGAAATTGCTATTACAAATATTATAATATCTATTTCAAATAATTATCTTTAATAATAAATGATTATGTTCATTAATAATAATAATAATAATAATAATAATTCTTTATTTATACTGGCAGAGTTAAGACCATAGGGCCTTCTCTTACACTCTACCAGGTCACAAAGTATACATGCAGTTAAAATTTAACAAAAAGTTAAAGAACAGAATACTAACATATTACAAAAAAATATTATAATAATCATTATTGCTGTCATTAAAAAAAATTTTAAGTACTCAGTACAAGCACTAAACCAAAATGAAAATTTCATATGTCACTTTCTCCGAACATAGTTTCCTGGTGTACGTCCCTTTTACATATAACTTCACAATTTTAAATACAATTTTAAATTTCCGTTAAATTGTGAGAACCCGTAAGAACCTGGAGGGGACAGACAACTCGGTAGACATTAGGATTTATCTAGAAGATGACTGCGAAGCCAGTGCCCGAGAAGTGAGAGCCCAACGAAGAACAAGAACGTCAATAATTTAGAAAAAAGGTAAGGATTATGGAGGATATTTTTTAAAGAAGAAATTACGTTCAAATCCTATTCCTTAAGGTCTCATTAATATATTTTTATTAGCGACTAAGGGAATCCAGAGAAAATGAAGGGCAGGATGACTTGTACTGGCGGCTAAACTAATAAAATTAGTTTTTGACATTACTCTACGAAATGTTCGAGAAAAAAACGTCAATCGGCACCTTAAGACAGTCTTCCTTTAATAATAATTGAAGACCTCGGGGCTAAATAATGTTAATTCACATTTATAAAATTCAGAGATATCAGGAATTATATTTTCAAAAAATGTTTACTATTACCAGTTTTAATATTGGAATATTACTGCTGAATATAATTGTACATATGACTCTCTTTTACAATATTATTCACAAAAAACTCACATACATAATTAATTTATTGACATTTTAACATAGTCAACATTAGTTGTGCCTCTATGCATGAGGGTTATAAGTACTCTGTTTACATGAAATAATGGTACAAGTAGTGGGCAACATAACTATTAACACAAAAAAAAATATTTTACATTCAAGATCTAATATTGAATTACTAAAGTATATGCTGATGAAATTCAATGCTTTTAATCGTAAAATCAGAGAATTGACCATTTATGGAAAATTTACATTATTTTACTATGGCTGGATATTGTTAAACGAGAGACAAGTAAACTCTCACAACTCAATTTGTTAAAAATAAAAAACATTGTGGCATAAAATAAATCGTGCAAGGCTTTAAATCAATGCTGTCAGTCATATTCATTAAATTTGTCACAGCATTTTTTTCGGACGTTTACAGTCCTGTCCCATTTCTGCTGACTTCATTTCGGCTACTTTCCCAAGATACTGTTTATAACATTCTCCGGAATTGTTTTCCTTTCTATTTGTGATCGCTTAGCGTTCTCCCCTCTTTCTTTTACGTCCTTTCATTTGCTCGCAGACTGTTGGAATACTGGCGGAAGTGAAATCCTTGAAAATAAAGACAAAAG
This sequence comes from Periplaneta americana, assembly GCF_040183065.1. Lineage (NCBI taxonomy): Eukaryota > Metazoa > Arthropoda > Insecta > Blattodea > Blattidae > Periplaneta > Periplaneta americana. The sequence goes on from NC_091124.1 coordinate 111,199,535, forward strand.
CTCTGTTGTAGACCATGCTCTGTGTAAAATAGTCCAAATTAAGAATAGTTCACATGTTTTACATACCGCAATTAAGAGTTATTTACCTAATTATTTTCCAAAAATAACTGATACAAAATCTCATAACAAGTCTCCGGCCTAGGGACACAGAGTAACCAGTATGAGGTTTAGAGTACACGAGTATAAATGACGTCATGACCCGTATGGGGTGACTGCAACAGCACAGGTGGGTCCGTAATGTGTATTACCATTGTGTGTATTGCTGCTTGGCTGTGGTACGTGTAACAGGCTTCGGCGTAGGGACACCTGATTGAAGGTTACAACTCATGTTAATATTTGAATAGTAGATATTTATTGTCTACACTAAGAATGTACTGTATATACTGCACTGTACAGGGTGAAATATATTTTGTACAGTACTATGACGGACTGTTTACATGTTGAGACACGAAGTAACGGTGCGCTCCATCTCCCAGTCCACTCGACCAACACAACACTATTGGCCGTACGTTCTGAACTTCATACATTTCAGTGCCCAGGACCGAAGCCTGCTCTACGTATACTAAAATGTAAAACATGATAAGCGATATGTCACGTTTATGCAATGAGCAATGAATGTGGTGTAATGTTTGAAATTATGAAGAGATACATGTTATTAATATTTTCAACAATAGTCACGCTAATATATAACAAAATAGTATTTTATAATCACTTAATATTTGATATCGTTCCTCACAAAATTTTATTAAATAAAAAATCATTTAACAGACAGACAATCTTGTGTTCGACTAACGTTTGTTTGTGGACGTTATGATGTGTAGAAATGTCTGAAACGATATATAATATGTTTTAATTTTACCTATATTGAATGCAAAATTGTTAAAGTAATGTGTAGTTACTTACATAGATGATGTTCGTCCACCGCTACCAAAATTACGACTAAGCTGTACAGAATATGCCTGATGCATTGAAGTTTATCAAGCTGTATTAGTCGATCATCTGAAGGAAATTAATCGACATGTATGTGATGCAGGGATTTTGTAAGGTTGGGTAACTGTTCGTTGATTATTATTATTATTATTATTATTATTATTATTATTATTATTATTATTATTATCAGAGTCAATTATTAATACAAATTTATTTATTTCCTAATAATTATACTGTGTTTCGTGCAGCCAGAATGTTTGAAGACACTAACAAAAAAAGATGTGGTGGTGCCCTAACAGCGATTAGCAACCAGTTACCTTTCACAAATAGGCGTTTTGACTTAGAAATTATTAGTGAATGCGTTTGTGTTGAAATTAGAATGTCTGATGGTTTTAATTTGTTAATTGGTAACCATTATTTCTCTCCTGATACAGATCACAATCACTTAAAATCTTTCCATTATTTTCTTGATTAAAAACAGTTAAACAACAGTTGAATTACTTGTAGGTCTATAGATTTGTTAAAATTACATCTGTGATATGTTGACAAGTACCATTAGTATCGAATTAAAGATTTAGAAATATGTGAATAAATGTCCAACAGATAATTACAGATGAATAGTAACTTGGTTAGGTAATTCTCTCTCGGTTCCTTTTAATAGTTTAGGTGGAGTTCCTCAAGGGTCTACATTGGGGCCTCTCTTATTTTTATTATTTATAAATAATATAAGTAAAAGAATAAGTTCTAGCTGCCTTTTATTTGCAGATGTCCTCAAAATCTTTCGTAAAATTAATAGTTTGGCTGATTGTCAAATTCTACAAAATGACATTAATTCAATTTCACGATGGTCTGTTGAAAATGGAATGAAAATTGATGAGTCCAAAACTTTTGTCATTTCCCTCTCACCGAAAACTACTTGCCTAAAATTTAATTATTCTCTTTGTAATGTCATAATTACTAAGAAAGATTGTATTAGAGGCCTTTGTGTCTTACTTGATTCTAAACTGTATTTCCATGATCATATGCAATATATGTTTATACCCATTTATTAAGAATGCTTGGTCTAATTAGCTCTGTAACTTATTCTTTTCCTACTCCTATATGTCTATTCATTTTATACTATACATTGGTTAGATCCAAGCTTGAATATGCATCTGTTATACGGAACTCCATTACTTCCACTGACTCGGCTAAATTGGAGAATAATTAAAAAAAAATATTTCGTTGTGTTCTGATAGATTTTTACCTAATTCCGATTATAAATATGAGATAAAGTACAAATATTTTAAATGCTGTAATTTATTTACCAGATGTCAAGATCTTGATTATTTATTTTTTTGTAAAGTCAATAAGGGTGATATCGACTGTGAATCATTCTTAAGGAATATCAGTCTTCGTATTCCTGCTAAGAGTTTAAGATTTCATAATTTTTTATAATAGAAATTCTAAATCTCTCTCTCGGGTCTGCAGATGTATAAAATATGCTAATTTGCATGGATTGAACTTGGATCCATATAACGTGTACTATATACTTTTTTATATGATTCCATTCCATATACTAGTCGTTAAAACGTAACTGAAGAATATTACTGGAGAATCTTTTAAGTGTAGTGTAAATATTCGTAATTTAAATATGTATTATATTGATTAAGGCTGGTTGAATGGAAGAGAAGGCCTTATGGCCTTAACTCTCCCAGCGAAAATAAAACATTTTATTCTTTTCAATTGTATTTTATTCTATTCTTCATTTACAGTATATGATTCTATTATTTCATTAGTAATTATCATTTTATTTAATTGCCGTTATTTTAATTATTTCACTGTACTTTTATTGTAATTTATACCATTTCTGAAGTTTTTGTTATAATACTTTTCACTGAACTGTAATGGGCCACTGGCTGTTGTACAGCAATGAATGAATGAATGAATAAATAAATAAATAAATAAATAAATAAATAAATAAATAAATAAATAAATAAATAAATAAATAAATAAATAAATAAATAAATAAATAAATAAATAAATAAATAAATAAATAAATAAATAAATAAATAAATAAATAAATAAATAAATAAATAAATAAATAAATAAATAAATAAATAATTTATTACTATTATTATTATTATATTTAGCAATAACAATTCTTCAGCATTATTGATATATTATGTGTTATTATTAACGGTTTTAAGGATTTCCATAGCGTAAGTATGGGTGTTAATTCATGATTATTTCTAAGAACGTGTGTGGCGTATTTGGATTTATTCCTATTTAAATTAAATTCGGTTTTATGTTCCAAGTATGTAACGTTGAAATTTCTTTTTCTTTGTCCAGTGTATTTATATTCACAATTATTGCAGTGTAAGAGATAAAAGCCACTATTAGAAAATTGAGTTTTATTGTGAATTTTGTTGGGTATCATGTTACTTAATCTGTTCTTAGTTCTGAAGGCACTATGAATATTGTTATATATATATATATATATATATATATATATATATAACTAGCTAATTTATATGATGTGCACTGGAAGCTCTTAAGTTCGACAGAAAACAAGTTCTACTTTCTATAGTTCGATTGCTTACTTACGAGAATTAGACACGCCCCTATACAGACACTAAGAAATAGTTTGTCATTTGAATGGGAATTGGTTCTGTGTCTTGTAGTAATACTTTTGTTAAAGGAAAACAGAACATTTTACTGATTAGGACATCCATATTTAATCACTGATTTTAAATTAATGAACTCTTCTGTTTCTATTTGAGAATTGTGCCGTTTGTGGGACGGAACTGTCGAAACCCAATGTGATACTAGAAAAGTACAAACAAGTCTCGGGGCGGGCAGGAAATGCAACTTCAGTACTGTATTCGTTGTTGGATAACGAATAAGAATTTGTATTCATTTCACCTGCCACACCCACTACCCTTATTGGACTTAACTTTCAATTCTGTTCAGTCGAACTTGGAGAGTCCACTGTATTACCATGGAAATATATAGGTCTTCTTATTGTAGATATTATTTTTCTTTTCTTGCTGAATGGGGGTTAATTTAGTGGATGTATTAGGTTTTGTTCTTACTATATTTTTTCGTTTCCTTGTGATATTGATTATGAGTTTTTTTACTGAAACCATTTTCAATTGCTATGTTAACTATATGTTTAAGTTCTCTGTTGTAGTTGGCTTTACTTAAAGGTAAGCTTAACATTCTATTAATTAGAAACCTAAAATTGCTAACTTTGTGTGAAAAAGGGTAGTTTGAAGATTCTTGTACAGAATGATTTGTTGCAGTTGGTTTTCTATATATATTAAACTGTAATGATTTGCCTTTTGCTGTAATATTGATGTTCAAAAAATTAAGTGATTTATTGTTGTCTTTTCCAAAGTGAATTTTAAATTTGGATGCAAACTATTAAAAACTTCAAGAATTTGCTCAGATGTGTAACTTGCGTTATTATACATAATCAATATATCATCAACATATCTTGTATAATATGGTTGTTAAATTTTGTTTTTAAATTATTTATATGTTGGTGTTCGAGATTTTGTAGGAAAACTTCGGCTAGGGGTTCAGATAATAGATCACCCATTGCAACGCCTTTATTTTTCCTGAAAAATTCTGTTATTGAAAAAAAGAAAACAGTTTTGTTTAAGGGATAATGTTTTATTATGTTTTGATTTAATTGTTGGCCACCGGCGTAGCTCTGTCGGCTAAGGCACTTGCCTACTGATTGGGAGTTGCGCCCGGGCGCGGGTTCGATTCCCGCTTGGGCTGATTATCTGGTTGGGTTTTTCCGAGGTTTTCCCCAACCATAAGGCAAATGTCAGGTAATCTATGGCGAATCCTCGGTCTCATCTCGCCAAATATCATCTCACTATCACCTATCTCATCGACGCTAAATAATCTCGTAATTGATACAGCATCGTTAAATAACTAAGTAAAAAATACTTGTTGTAATCTATTCTTTATAATATCCAGTGTTTCTTCTAATGGAATATTTGTATAAAGGTTTTCAATGTCCAAAGAAAACATATTCATGTTTTTGGTGTTGGGAATTAATTTTAGTGTATTAACGAGTTCTGTGGTGTTAGTCAATGCAAAAGTGTCTTCTAGTTTTGAGATTCTTTTTTAAGTAAACATATAGAAACTTATTGATTCTATGGTTGGGGGAACTCATGCTGTTTACTACCGGTCGCATGGAAAGAACGTTCTTGTGTGTTTAGGTAATGTTTTTAATATGGGGGTGATCGGATTTTGTGTGATATATTTGTAGATCTGGAGAAGCCTTTATCTTCTGTTTTATATGTTTTTGAAACGTTTCTGTAGGATCTGTTTTGAGTTCTATAATATCATTATTATCAATCAAGGTTTATGTGAGTTTTAAATACTCTGCTTTTTCCGTAAGTACGGTAGCATTATTCTTATCAGCTTTTACATGTATGTCATTATTTTTAAGTTTGATACAATAAAAGTAAATTTTCTAATAGAGGCATTTCTCTTTTACATTGAATATACAAATACATTGGACAAACAAAAAGAAATTTTAACGCTAGATACTTGGTACATAAAGCCGATTTTCGTTTAAATATAAATAAATCCAAATATGCCACTCACCTTATTAGAAATAATCATGAATTAATACCGATTACATAATGCTATGGAAATCTTTAAAACCGTAAATAATAACACATACATCAATACCGCTGAAGATTTTTTTATTTCTAATATCATAATAATAATGCAAAAATAATCACGAACAGTTACCCACCCTTCCAAACACCCTGTACCACATACACGTCGATTAATTTCCTTCAGATCATCGACTAATACACTTGATAAACTTCAATGTATCACGCATATACTGTACAGCTTAGTCGTAATTTTGGTAGCGGTGGACGAACATCATCTCTGTAAATTATTTCATTTTAACAATTTTGCATTCAATATAGAAAAAAAAAATAAAACATATTATATCTCGTTTCAGACATTTCTACACATCATAACGTCCACAAACAAACATTATGACCAAGTTACTATTCATCTGTAATTATCTGTTGGATATTTATTCACATATTTCTAAATCTTTGATTCGATAACTGAATGGTAGGCCTATTTGTCAACATATCACAGATGTAATTTTAACAAATTTGTACAACTAATTCATTCAACATATCGCTGGCTAAATGTTATAAGGGTGCATGTAGTAATATTTCTGATATAGACATAGAACCTTGTAATATTGAGCCAACGATATGTTGTTCAACTGTTTTGAGTTGTTTTTAACTGTTTTATAATTAAGACATATCAATTGTACAGTGACCCTTAAAAGGAATGAGACGACTCTTGGTCGTCGGAAGTTAAAGTTCTACAGCGCGGTTCACTCGATATCGACGTAACAACAAGTACCATGAGAAATATAACAAGAATTGTTACAAGGACCACAACAAGGACAAGGACCAGAATAAGGATCACGAAGAACATACCTATTTAAGGCCATGATTTCACAACATAGCTCGAGTCACAAAATATCATTGCTTCTCTGTACCGAATGGCAAATGCCTGCCATGGGATCTACATTCTGGACAGCTGCTGTCACTTTCTTGTCTCGGTAGATCATATAGTAGCGTGTCGGTTCCACTGTATAACCTAAACGTCTCGTGTTCGATCCCAGGTAAAACGTTTTTTCATTGAGGTGTAATTAATTCCTTTAGAGTTCATCGACTGTCTAATTTGTTGAAAAATATGGAATAATGATGCCCAATTTCTGGGTCTTACAAGTGGGCTGAACTTCGTCAAAAAATCTTATTTGGAAGTTAAAAATATTCTCCCTCAAACAAAAATTATAAGAAACAAAAAAGAGACCTGTTAACTTAAAATCTTGTCCACATGCCATCAGTTTCTATTACAACTCTAAGTCAATCCGGCATGGATGTCACGACATTTTGGAATAAGTTCTGATCCCCGGCGAGATCTTCCCAGGTGTCAAAAACTTGATTCCACAATTCGTCTCGATTTTGAGGGCGTCGGTGGGCATAGGTGGCTATTCTTTTCTTTTTCAATTCCGCCCATAAATGTTCGATGACATTCAAATCAGGTGACTTCGGAGGCCAATTAATGATTTCAATCTGGGGTCTCCTTTGAAACCATCTTTGAATGCTTGCGGCATAGTGCACGGGATGGTTATCCTGCTGGAAAAGCAATGTTCCTTCGGGAAAACATTCTCGGACGGAAGGAAGGAATATATTTTCCAGAATGTGCTCGTAAGTTCCCGCATTAAACCGACCATCGATGCGTTCTATAACGCCAGGTCCATCGTAAGACATCCACCCCAACACGATTTGCTAAAGCGCCCCGATCTTTCACGTCGGTGCACATAGCGATGATCATGTCGGAGACCATCCTCACGATAGACACGGACAGGACCTTCGTAATCACTCGAGATGGCTGTTTCGTCGGAGAAAATTACATTTCTCCAATCGAAATCCACTCGATTGGTAGCGAAGGCAAGACGGTCGACAGCTTGTGCTTCCACCAATATTTCCATTTGCGCAGCCTTCCGGCTCCTGATACCGCGGTTCCTCAACCTGCTGATCACAATCTGTGAAGAACCGGGAAAGTTAGATGATGCTCTTATTTCATTAGGGGTCCGAAAGGGGTCCTGTCGAATTGTTTCGAATAAGAGAGCATCCTCTTCCAATGAAGAATTCCGCGGACGCCCAGGAATAGGGCGATTTTCGACCTCCCATGAATTTTGGTAACGATGAATCCACCTCGCGGTTGTACTTCCAGGAACGCCGACCAAACGGCCAGCAGATCTAGCCCCATATCCAACCTCAACTAGAGCTATAACGATGAGAAATGAGGAATGACGATAATACTTTAGTGTAGACAATGACTATTTAACGTGATATATAATTATTGAAATAAAGGACGTCTTGCACATTAAGAGTTAATAAATCAACTCTTAACTTAAATATTTAAATAACAGGATATAACAGGAAGTCCAATTGTTTCGAAACTAATCAAATTAAATCTAATTACATTAAGTAAACAAACCCCAAGTTATGACACCACATTGCTACAGCTAAATTGTAGGTTATTAACATAAGCATTGAATAGGTCCGTACTTAAGCGTTTGACGACAAAACCAAACATCGAAAGCTCGAATCTTGGCGCGGAATGTAACTTCTTGCTTTTTATAATGTAAATCAGACTTATAACTACAATCATTCGCATTTGTTACATAATTTATTAATATTTATATCCAACATTGAATTTGTAAAGAAAAGACTTTAGAAATCTCATTTGAAATTTGTCATCTGTAGTGACATAAACATAGATTATCACTCGGAACTTTTCCCTAAAAGTAAATTAAATTCACTCCTTGAAACTGGAAACATTATTCGTAGGGTCATTTTCCCATAGCATACAAGCTGAAGTAGCACAGCCATTGATAAAAGTTTTGTACACGGAATTAAACTGAATATCTATTCGACAGAATGTATAATCAATGGCTTGTCTGAACATGATAAACAAATCCTAAGTATTTCCAATGTCACTGAACAATTTCAAAATATTAATTTAAAAACTAAAAAAGGGTCTAAATGCTGTATCTAGTGATTATTTACATTTATGTCTTCAAAATGAATCTTGGAAAAACGTATATGATACTTCTACTACTGATATGAAGAGTAAATGTAGGCTATTGTATTTTCACTTCATCTCAGAATCACTTCAGTGGATGTTTTCCACTCAATGTTGTGAAAAAATTCAAAAGTATAAATATGTAGATAACGCAGGGACTTAAACATCTCATGTATTAAAAGAAGAATCTATATGTAATGAGTTGCAGTGTAATGATCCTCATGTTCTTAAATACTACAAGAAGTACAGTGTAATTTATAAAAAAAATTATCAAAGAGGGAATTAGAATACATTTGAATAGAAAATTACAAAATTCAGATAATGGAATTAAAGCAATTCGGAATATTATTAAAGTTAAACTTGTAAATATCCTAAGAAAGAAAATATTTTTTTCATTAAAACCAGTGATTATAAAGTAGAGGATCCCAAATCTATTGCAAATTCTTTTAACGTCTTATAGTATATAGTACAGAAATATTTTTGACAACTTAAACATTCAAGATTTTGCAAAAGATACTGCAATTGGTTACTTAACAGATGTATTTAATAATTAGTATTAATATATGTAATTAGCCTCTAACTGCAACAGTGCTTTTTCATTCAATCATAACATGAATAAAATTGAAGGCACATTAAATTAAAACTATTGCAAACACGTAGATAAAATAGTTAAAATCAACTCAAGGGGTGAGAATAAAATAATCCAAAGCCACACTTTTAACAAAAATTGTTTTGTGCGAATGCATTTCTTACACATATGGAAAGCTACTAGTAAAATATTGTAATAATTACCCAGCATATGACATAACCTAAGGACTCTAAACCTTTGTAAAAGTTTGTCTGTGTGGCTTAGGAATATTTTTTAATTTCATTTTAATTGTTACTTTTTAATATATATGCACTTACATTGTATGTGTGTGTGTAAATGCATTGATTAGATTAACGTTTATAATAATATAACTTCTAATTTTGTATTGTCTGTGATCATTAACACTTAATCCGAGGACTTTGTAAAACTCTATTTCAACGTTATTTAGACAAAAAAAAATCGTTGATGTAGACTAAGAATCGAACTCGCACTCTTTCACACATCATGCAGAAGTCTTAGCGCCTGAGCTATTGAAACGACATCAAAGCTTTCTTTTCTATGCGGAGTGTCAATCTAGTCATGAAGGTCCATTGTCGATTTAACTATACGATTTATGTATATATTCATATTTTATTTACGTAATATTATCATATTTTTTGCAGTTTTTGAAGTGAATTTCGGAACGATGCTAGTAACAAACCAAATAGCCTGAATTTAAGTAACCCAATATTCGTTATCTAGTGTATCAGTGCTCTGGTCTCCGATCATGCGCAGTATCTTACATCTGAGACTAAGGAATATTCAATCGTCTCATTCTTTTCCAGGGAAACTGTACATAATACTTTGTGACTCTGGTGTTTCCACATCAGACAATGATGTACAAATACTGTACTTAAAAAAAACACATATATGCACTCTATTCTGACATGCTCCTAAAAAACGCATTTGATTTTATAGTTTTTGTCGTAATTGCACTATTCAAGCATATTGTAAGTTGTCAACCAGAAATTCTATAATGTGTTTTTGTCATGTACAGATAAGACCTGAGGCCTGTTTCACAACGATTACAATCTTTGTAAAATGTAAACATTGTTTGTAAATTGTAAACTTCTGTTTTACAATTTTTGTTTGTGATGTTGTACTTTAGAAAGGAAATCAAATCAAATTAAATTCTGCGCACTTTACATGTATTTTTTTTTTTTCACAATGAAGGGTAATTTTACAAATGTATAAACTTTTCTTGTAAAGTTAGCAAATTTTCTACAATAGCTCTGAGATGTGTAAAGTTTGATATTGCAACAAATTGTGAATAAATACAATAAAATATATCTATTAAATTAAGTTTTGAGTAACTGGATAATATTAAGATTGAAACTAAAGCAGTTTTGATGTTATTAAGTAGTTCTAATGACTCGGACGAAGATATTGAATTTAGGTCTAATCAAAGATGTATACGTAAAATTTTCCGGCCAAGAATTAATGGCACGTTCGTATCATTTTATGAATTTAATGAAAGGTTTCCAATGAGTCCCGTGCTATACTCCAGAATACCGCTTAACTATTTATATACGAAGACTGTATTTAATAAATATTCGCACTTAAAAAGAAGTTCCCTGCACCAAAAATAAATAATTCAATAATGCAATAATGACACTAGTTACGCGGTATTCTGAAGTCGTTCCGAGCCCCGTTTCACTGGAATCTCTCCTAAAAGATATGAGATATTACATCCAACATCAAAATGGGAAAAGTGGTGCCTAACCTCAAAGCGAGAACTGTATTGCTTTGCATTGGATGCATACTACCTGTCCGTTCCGTGCGTTAGGAGCTAAGCACAGAATTTCTAAGATATCAGTGGGGCAAAAGTGCCCACAGAGTAGTTGATGTTGTTAAAAGAGTTAAATTCGAGGCAGGTTTTTGATCACCAAAATATTTTTTATTGCAGTACAGGATTTTTATGCTGCTGCTGGGTTTACTAATGTTTGTGAGATTATGGATGCAACATTAATAAATAGTGATGGATCAACACAAAAAATGAACCTGATTTTGTGGTTGTACGTGGACAAAATCTGTTATTTACTTATTTGACTGAATTTGGCGCTAACTTTGCTCATTTAAGTAATAGACCAACCAATCAACGTATTGGTATACTCAACTAATCACATCACACGAAACTCCATTGTCGCCAATATATATAAAACTCAAAACGCTTTAATTTTCTTTAACTATACTTTATATTTTCTGTTGGTGATATGTGAAATCAACAAGCTTAGAATAATCTATATTTTAGTACAAAATATGAACATAATATATGTATCGATAGAGGTAAAAATACAGCGACTTTAGCTCGGATCTTAGCGATTTTTGTAAACTGTCGTTGGCGATATTGTATAACCAATAATGTTTATTTGTAAATTTCTTTAGCTGATTTTGTAAAGTTCGTCAAACTTGACAAATTAATAACATAGCATTGTGAAACACAGTTTACATGCATTTGTAATCTTTTACTTGTTATTTGCAAATTGTTAATTTGTAATTTGTTAGCATTGTGAAACGGGCCCCTGATTATGCTGAAAGGCAAAAGCGCTCGTCGTAAAATAAAATAAATATATTTTTATACTCAATGATATAATTCATTGTTTTAAGTGATAAGTATTAACTGAAAAGTAACGTAATATAATTGATCCAATGGTAACTTATCTGAAAACAACATTGTCTGCCAAACACTCCATGTCTGTGCTGTCTACACTGTTAATATTGTGTCAAATTAACAACACTCATTATTTTAAACTAAGCAGCTGTTTCAAAAGAACTGTCGGGATTCAGACACATTCTGTTTTATTCATTTCTCTGAGTGTTTTAAGTTGAGATACAGATGCCTAGAGAAAAATCATTAATGAGTACTTTTATACGACAGTGACTTCTGGAATTCTTAGGACGGTTCATGACGGGAAATCATTTTTTGCCAACACAGCAACAAACAGGTATATTATATCCACATTAAATTATTGTATAAATTATCTTTAGCTACATTCGTTAAGCCGATACCTTCCTCTGACAATATTCTGTTAATAAATACTATCTATGGTTTTATGCAATTTGCTTTATTTATAAAGATAATTATTCTTACATTCTTCGGCAGTTGGCCATGGTTGAGTGTAGACGTGTCTACTCAACTATTTTGTTTATACGGAAATAAATTACGAGTAAATTGAATATTGATGTGACAGGAGGATCGCATTGACTAGAGTGATGAAGACCAGCCCCGCATTCATGCACTGATTACCACTAGATGAGCATATTTTGGCTTGGATGGAGGGTCCATACACAGTGCCGGATTTAAGCCTAGGCAACGTAGGCAGTTTCCTATGGGGGCAATTTGCAGGGGGGCCGGCATTTTTTTCTCTCTTTCTCTTCTTTTTTTATTTTCATTCTACAGTGAAATTTGTTTTTAAAACACTTGTTGGCAAATCTTTTCTGAAGTTTGATCTTGAACACCTTGTGGAAGTCGGACATTGCTTTGTTATTGTTATCGCATTGTCGTTGTCATGGAGAGAGTAAACGAAAAATGTGCAGCTGCGTAGTTACATTGTAATGCTGGTATTACGTTATTATACTATGAAACTGCTTACATTTAACTGCTTGTATAAACAAAAATGCATTGTTGAAAATAAAATTGGGTGTGTGTTTATAATATTATCGCTATGGATAATAACCAGAACTCTCAGTTACATTTCCAATATAATAATATCGTCAACAATATTAATTAATCACTTTCCAGCATATTATGCATTATATAATTCCATGTGAAAGGTTTATTGCATAATGAGTTGGAGTTTATTTTTCAATTCACTTATATTTCCTATTGAGGTAAGAAATACTCGTAATAATAAATAAATTATACCACCAACGCAACCAATGTTTAAAAATAAACAACAGCTTGCCTTTCACAAATCAATCTTATTTCAATGAATAAGTTTGAATATACTTCTTTGCATCGAGTCTGATGTGCTTCGTCAGATCGACTTTGATGACATCATCAATGCTTTCTCTGTGAAGAAAGTGCGAAGGAAATCTTTATAATTCACAAGTAAGAAGCATGTATTTTAATTCCAGTAATTTATTGTTTTCTGAATAGTAACATTTCATTTAAAACTAATTTAAACTAAACATGACCTGTATAATAACTGCTCATAAACTGTTTGTGAGAAATTGGGAACGGCAAATTTTAGCACTGCTTAGGGGCGGCACTATACCTAAATCCGGCCCTCTTCATATACCTAGAACATATTTGCCCATTGTGAGCTTCATATCTGCGATGATTGTCCAAGTTCGAGGGGTAGCGTAAGTGAGTCCGTTATTGTCAGGTTGACCATATCTGAAAAGTCATTAACTCCATCGGAGACCAGTACTACTTCAAGAGCTTCACCCCAGTCTATTTGTTAAATGTGTAAACCTGTCTCTACTTATCAACCAGTTCTTAGCTCACATTTCCCTCATTTTTCAATTATTTTTTCTCCCAAACACATGGCATTCATTCTGTACTATCACCGCTGCCGATGAACTCGTACTGGATACTGAAATGTAAGAGCAAAGTTCGAAATTCGCTGCTGCGTGTGTGGTGAGTTCGGCTCCCGAGTCACGCTCGTACGTGTACGTGTATGGGCATCTTTACAGTTGAGAGATGAAATGAAGAGACCTGCAAAGAGTTGGTGAAATGAAAGAGGAAAACGGGAGTATCCCGAAAAATATCCTCTCCAAAGTCTTATTTGTCCACCACAAATAATTCCATCACGACCAGGCCTCAGATCGAACATGGTTGGAACACCAACGAGCTAGCACTAAGCCACAGACGCGGCAGACCACTAAGAATAACATCTAGAGTTTGCATGGTTTAAATTCTCTTGAGAAATAAAAGTCCGAGCCCTGACGGTTGTGATAAGAAAGAAATGTTCAACTTTTCACATAGTTTATTTGCTTCAGTCATACAAATCGTCTAGCCTAATGTGAGTTACAAATAACGAATACGACGTTAAATAGAATCTTATCAGATCTCTGACCTTCTCTAACGAATTCCTTTCCTTACGACACATTCCGTCGTCTCTACTGTGTAATATCACTAGATACCACAACGTCTCACGTCCCAATCGGCAAACAGCGGAGAGAATGTTAACGAGATGAGATTACCACTTTAATTAATTTTATATGGAATGCTCACACTCCGTGTGTTTGGCAATTTCCATTATCAACATATCGAACGAAGCCGTTGTTATTCAAAACGTTTTTAAAATGTCTGCTCCAGCCGCAAATTCAAGCAGTACTGTCGAGCGTAAACAAAGTGCGAAAACAACGAAGAGCTCCAAATGACCCAAATCGGAGAGAGTGCAGCACGGAACGCCATAGATTTTGCTCATGCTCACCAACACCTAGCCAAGCCCGATTCAGTGACATGGAGTATCAATCCGCAACCTTTCTTCCTTTATTTTCTTCCCACTTTAATATCAAAATATATTTTATCATGAAACCAATAAATATAACAATTTAATTTTATTAAAAACACCAGTATGACTGATTAGACTTCTAAACAAACTGAAGTAAATAAAATACCAAAATAAAATAATCGAAGGTGTAAATGAATAAGCAAGAATTGCATGGAAAAAGTAAACTAAAAATCCTATGAAAAGCAGTGACAGCAAAATAAGGTGGGGGCAAGGATGTACGTATTTCAGGCCTGGCGGGTCCTGGCGGGTCCTGGCGGCGACAGTGTACATTTTTCGAGGCGGGGTGGCATGAGGTCACTTTTATGATTTTCATATAGAGCCAATATAATTCCTGGACATTTATTGTTAACATTATTGGGTATTACAGGACCATCTTTAAATTATATATTATTATAAAGACTATTAATTCTGTGGTCTTCGGGTAAAGGGCAATAATATGTGAAAATTTGGCCAAAATGAGTTATATATACTGTTATAAATCTTAAAGTACGTTTTTTAGTTGGGTAAAGGGAAACAAGAGATATCTCTATTGGAAATTGTTAAATCCACGAGTGTAAAAGGACACAGAACTTTAATGTAATAATTTGATTCGGGTAAAAGGAAATAAACTTATTTCCTTATGCACAGTTTGGTGGTATTAAATACAGAATTTCCCTTTTCCCTAAATAGCAGTAAAATGTTTGTGAGTTGTGAGTTTATATGTGTTCGCAAAGGGCTCATAATATCACTGCATTCTGTTCTACATGTCTTAACAATTCTTAATCAAGTGATAGTGTACTTATGGTAAACCATATTGAACTGAAAGAAGTGAAAAAAATATGGATATTAAAATCAAGGGCGTAAATTTTTACTTAAAAATCTCGTGGTAATAATTATATATACAGGGTGATTCATGAGGAAAGGTAAAAAATTTAGGATGTGAATTCTGAAGTCATTCTGAGTCAAAAAGATTATATGAATATAGGTCCGTTTTCGAACGGTTACGGAGATATGGCTCTTTGATTTCACAAAAACGTCTGAGATTCTATTGTGTTAACTCGCATTTAGAGACAGATAACGGACAAATTTAAAGTTTATATTCACGTATGCATATATACGAGCGATTCCACGTGTAACTGACTGACATTTACAGTACAGTACATTTGACAGCAAAATGTCTTCCTAAATTGTACGATAGGTTGAAATTAGACTGTATCACCCAGGATTTGATAGAGGAAAGTGTACACTTAAGATACATATAAAAAAAGTCTTTAATAGAAAAAGTATACTATTTATTTACGTTCAAAGTGTGTGTAACTGACTGACATAAATGTTAACTCTCTCTTCGGGTGAACATGGTTCTCCACAGATTTCTCTGAATTGTCATTCCTGATACAATTTTGCAAAATATAGTTCGGAAAGGAAATTGTAATCTTCAGTTTAAGTTGAAAACGACCTCCAAACCACGATTATTAATGGAGCTATGGCTGAAAAAGTGATGTGTAACTGACTGACCTCATTCTGTAACTGACTGACATCTCTGCATTTTCAAATAAAGTTGCACTTACGGAACCATAAATAGTACAAAGTAATATTAAACTTGATAAGTAGTAAATTGACATAACGATTAATTTAAATGAATAATATGTTTTCTAGGATACAAAAATTAGTTTGCTTAACCATGCATCTTAAAACACACAAATTAATGCAGATACAAGTATTACATAGGCTACTTAAGAACATATATAGTTCTTTCTCTGTGATTAAATACTGTATATACAAGCCATATACATTAGTGTTTAATTTTAGAACTATAAGAGTGTCACAGCAACCTTGACAGCGCTTATCACTCTATATGGCATTAACTCCCCAGCGTAAGACAGTATGTTACGTTATTCAAGCGCGTTCCTAATAATCTGGCATTGATCTCCTTATCGATTACGACAAGGTGACGCAGATCACAGTTTGTATTTCCCATGTCTATGGCTGATATATATTATGTTCATAATAATAGATTAGAATGTTGAGTTCTACTTTTAGATTGAATTTGAACCACTGGAAATAAACACGTAGAAGCACTCCACGGCACTCGTTGACCCGCTTATTTAGTCTAACAAGTATGTAATGCAGGAACACTGTCAATATGTCACTTGTTATCTGAACAAACGTTAGTTTCTTTTCGCACACGGAACCTGTGGATCTTTCGCACTGATTGTTCACAAGACAGTTGTGCATATTCTATGACATAGGGATCTAATACTTTCATGTAATGAACTCCATGAGTTGCCGGAATAAGTGCAAGATGTTCAAATCGTTTTTCGATATACTTCTTTCCTTCGTCTATCTCAATCTGTGCTACCTCCTGAACAATAATTTGGATGCTTTTATTGCTCACAATGTTACAAAATTCTGTAGCACTTTGTATCGCCTTCCCCGATTTCGCAGCCATCCATGCCATCCTTTTTACTTGGCCTCCAATCACATCCACGGCGATATGACTGAAAGAAGTTTCATTCTATGTTAAATCCAAATATGCGAGCAAGCAATGTGACATTGCTCAATGTATACTTCTGTTTAAAATGACTCGCTGCTCGATCTGAAAATATTTTTACCACCTCAATGTTCGGAAGAATCGCCAAAATTTCCGAAAACACTTTTCGTAGACAAACATCCACTGCATATTTGTTATGTGCTACATAATCTGACACTAATGCAGAGGATTTCTTCTGAACTTCCCTGTCACCTTCCTGTTTAAACCAGGCAACAGCAGCAAATATTGAGACCTGCTTATTGCTCCAATGAGCTGCCTGAATCTCATTTTGCTCTTTTCAGGTGTAATTACTGCACACGTAACACCAGTTCACGTGTAACTTCACCAAGGCCTTCCAAGTAACTAAGTAAGCTGAGAGAGCGACATGTCAGTCACTCACAATGCCGTTGCGGAAAACGAAATCACTTTAGAAGAAAATGTTCTAATACTTTTTTATTGGTCATGTAGTAATAACGCAGAATACCAAAGGAAATTTTAATATGTCAATTATTGTGCTGTGTGGAAGAGTTTTTGTATGTTTATTGTGACGGACTGATCGTAACTTAGAGTACAAATAATTATAATGATTTTAAGTTATTTAGGATCTTAGGATACTTCAACTAATTTCACATTTACTTCAAGGAAAGACCAAAATATAGTATACTAAAAAGACGGCTCGAAATAAAACAAATTTACATGTTCAAATTGTGACACGAAACATAAGTATCTATACATATTTTTTTAAGTGTTTGGAATGTGGCAAAATCTGCAGCAAGTTATAGACTGAAAGAAAGAGTATTTTAAACATTACCTTACGAAATAAGGCAATTTAAAGTATAAAGAAGCATATTTCTTCAACAAAAATAGTCCTACATCAATTTCATGACGTTCCCTCAGTATGACATTTTCGTGGAATTGCTCATACCTAATATTCTAGAAGTCGGGGTCGATTGTTTCGCACATTTTCAAAGGTACCTCCTTCTGCTTCAATGCACTATTGCGTTCGGGCGTGAATCGCGCTCATCGCTCGGGAGAGTTGCACGTGGCTGTCTTTACGTCGCATCCAAAATACGGTCGATTAGCGCCTCTCTCGTTTCCCCGTTCCTTTGCTATACCAAGTCTTTCATCCAACCCCACAGACAGTAAATACTCTTCGATATGGTACCCTTCTGTTCGGAAAGCGTCGTTCATATTCAGCGACGGCACGCAAGAAACTTCCATCGCACAAACCATAAACATACACAATATCGGCGTATTTTTTAGTCGAAAATTTATAAGGCATCTTGAAAAACACAATTTAACACTTCCGATAATTGTACCTGTATAACTACTTTACTGTAGGTAGCTGACTGAACTGGTGTGATCTGATAAGTGACAGCGTATTTGTTGTGACATTTGTAATTCCCCACCACCCGGTTTGTTTCTCTTCTCTTATCTACATCGTTCACAGTGCAGATTCCAATGTTACGTCATTCATTGCGATCGGTGACCTTGTCTCACGTCACCAGCATATGGTAACGTCTGATTCACATTGGGGCGAGATGTTTTACAAAAAAAAAGCATGTATCTCCGCCATCGTTCGAAAACGGACCTATGTTCATATGAACTTTTTCACTCAAAATGGCCTAAGATATAATATCCTAAATTTTTACCTTTCCTCGTGAATCGTTGTTGTTGCTGTTTATTCAACTGTACGAACACTTGAACCTGACAAGTGACACCAAGAAGACACCACTTATAGGTAACTAGGCCAGGAGATAATGGGGCACGGTTGCCAGTTCCTTTCCCTCTCCATTGCATACATCGCCAACTAACTACATATTACACTACTCAGACTTCAGATGCATACAAACAATTGTTCTTCCTCTGACACATATCATCAAGTGAGATGAATTGCCTGATAATATATATATATATATATATATATATATATATATATATATATATATATACATATCAGCCAGAACCCCAACCAGAGGATGATATGTGTGTAGAAATCATCCCACTTCCTTTGTTACCAAGTCCATGTAATAATGTCTTTGATTCGGATGACGACACAATTTATATATCTGATGATCCATCTTCAGAATCTACAGTGGAAAGCCCTGAGAAATACAGCCTGAACAAGAGAAGATCATAGTCAACTATAGAAGATAAAAATGTGGCACAGGATTCGAGCAGGCTTCGATTTACTTACGAGAATGGTATTATGATGTATAAAGAGTATTTGGACACGCAGCAGCATCTTTCAAAATCATGACTCTTAGACGAAGAACACAGACAAGAAATCACTTTCTACAAGGTTATCATATGATGCACCTCTTCCAACCAATTTCAGAGAAGGAAAGGAAATATCTCCTGGAACTATTTTCATTAATTCCTACTGTATTTCATGGTTATTATCAATATATTTACACAGTGCATATTGGAGATTTGGATCCTGATACCACTGGAAAAATGAAAGATAGACGAGATACATAATTAATATAGAAACAAAGCCTCATAAATTTATTTTTATTGTCTCATTTATTTATAAATCCATTGGTCTCATTTTCATGTAATCCCTTCTCTCTTTTTTGTCACCATAATGTAACATGGTGCATTATCAATGTTTATTTGCATTTTGTTAAAAAGACAACAAAATATCATATTCCATTATGATACTAGAATCTTATTTTGTAATTATCTATTCAAAATTCAGTTTACATTACTTAATGAAATGTGTAAAGGAAAAAGTCTACCACAAAAAGTAGTTTTGTGTAAAAGGGAATAACTTGTTTCATGTTCAAAACATTTTGAAAATAAATACTTTAAATGTTATTTCGCTTGTATACCATTTAGAATATTCTAGTAGTTGATCTCATATGAAAAATAGCTATGAAAATTATATCACTGATTTACAAAAATAATTGTTCCAACTTTAAATATCATTATTCTCCAAACATGTTTTGAAGACATATTCTCCTTTACCCGAATGCCACAGAATTGGTTCTCATATTGCATTGCTATCGTCATGACGTTTCCTTGGATGGGCTTCAGGGGGTCCAAGAAAGTCACATAAAATTAGCATGTTTATTCACTATATTATTTCAACGTAAAAAGTAGAAGCGTATCTAAAATTGTTTCTCACTTTTTTTCTTACATTTTTCTAGGGAAGGATCCATAGCTTTCACCAGATATTCGAAGGGGTCCGTGACTGGGAAAAAATTAAGGAACACTGTCCTAGTGGAATTGTCAAGATTATTTTACTACTTTATTTCAATACTGCTTGTTACAAATAAATATCATTGAGTTAAATTTATTATTTTTCCATAGCTATATAACTTTATTATTACTTTGCGAAAAATTATCTTATTACTTACTTACTTACTTACTTACTTACTTACTTACTTACTTACTGGCTTTTAAGGTACACGGAGGTTCATTGCCGCCCTCACATAAGCCCGTCATTGGTCCCTATCCTGAACAAGATTAATCCAGTCTCTACCATCATATCCCACCTCCCTCAAATCCATTTTAATATTATCTTCCCATCTACGCCTCGGCCTCCCCAAAGGTCTTTTTCCCTCCGCCCTCCCAACTAACACACTATATGCATTTCTGGATTCGCCCATACGTGCTACATGTCCTGCCCATCTCAAACGTCTGGATTTTATGTTTCTAATTATGTCAGGTGAAGTATACAATGCGTGCAGCTCTGCGTTGTGGAACTTCCTCCATTCTCCTGTAAAATAAACTATAACTAACGAAAAAGAATCATATAAACAGAAACATTACTCAGCGACAAAATGGTACCTCTCATTTTCCCACTGGGTCGTTAACGACCCATTCTAAAAAGCTATTGTCATTGTTGCTATATTACTATAACTGTTACAATGCTATCAGGATATATTGTATTACTTATATTTTGATGTTTTAGATTCGTATTCAAAGGCTCGTCAATGAGCCACACTCCATACCAACAAATAGAAATTATTAGCTATGTGCTGCAAAATTCTAGTCAATTACGCAAGCTGAGAGATAGTTTCAAATAAAATGTGAATGGTGCAACACTAATCAAACACAGATGTTTATAACTCATGACAACACTCTCAGTTACCAACCTAATTTATAGAAGTCACAATATAACACTACCGGGATATTTTATACAAATTATAATCACTGGGTCGTTAACAACCCAGTGGGCATAAATGGGTTGTCGTCTATCATTTGATATCTCCTTCTGCCCCGAACTCCTCTCCCGTTCACCATTCCTTCCTGTGATCCTTCAGTAGGTAGTTTCTTCTCAGCCAGTGACCCAACTAATTCCTTTTTCTCTTTCTGATCAGTTTGAGTATCATTATTTCTTCATCCACTCTTTCCAACACAGCTTCGTTTCTTATTCTGTCTGTTCATTCCACACGATCCATTCTTCTCCATATTCACCTCTACTACCGATTAAATAGAAATTAATTACTAAGCATACCAACACCAGCATACCTATCATAATATCCATCATATTGAATGGAAAGTAATTATTGTAAATGACTAGGTTACCAGACTGATGGAGGATAACAAAAAACGTTAACGCGTTATAGGAACATCCTGCCAAACAGGTAGTAAGTAGCACACCCCAACCCGTTTTTTAATTGGTTTATTTTACGACGCTTTATCAACTGGGATAGTTAGTATCTAGCGTCTGAAGAAAATGAAAGTGATAATGCCAGCGAAATGAGTCCAAGGTCCAGCGCCTACATCTACCCAGCATTTGCTCTTAATGGGTTGAGGGTAAACCCCTGAAAAAATTTAACCAGATAACTTGTCCCAACCAGGATTTGAACCTGGGCCCGCCTGTTTCACGATCAGACACCAATCTTATTAGTGATTGGCAAGGTGCGCCCTAACTCAATGGAGGGAAGTTTCTTTCTGTATAAAAAACAGAGTTTAATGGATAAACAAGGTACTTATTGCCAGCGTAGGATGTTATTTAATGCGTGACTCCGGTGAAGGCGATCGAAGGTTGAACACAGCTGTTTGATAAAAATTGAAGTGGCAACACAAGCGATTATTGGCAAGGACTTAGGGAACCAATGTTAATGCGTAGGGGGCAGATTTTAGTATATTTGCAGGTTTTATTCTTTAGTTGCAAATCATATGCCACCATTATATAAATGCGTTTCAGGTTATTTGGAACTAAAGAACAAGATTTTATAGTGCATATAGTTGTGTGCATATTTAAGTGATTCAAGCATATTTCAGCTTTCAGTGCATGTAAAAGCATATTTTGTTGATTGTTTACTTAAAACAAGATTAAGAATACTAAAAATCTGAAAAATAGAGTAAAGAAAAAAACGGAGACATTAATACATTGACATTACAGTTATATTAGTTTATTTCTTTCAATCTGATAGCATTCAAACAGTGCATTGTTTACTCTGTGGGCAGTGTGATGAAAGTTGAGATTAAAAGAACGAGAACGCTGCAATATGATGGGTGCGGACGTTACAGGCAATGTTGATAGACTTCTTTGCGCTCGTTGAACTCAAATTTCGCCGCCTGTCAACAATCAATAATACAGACATGCTAATTCAATTTTCTGCATTTTACTTGCCGACGCACTTGGCAAATCAGACTAAGCTATGGACAATGAAGAACAACACTTCGAAACTAGTCGCCAGGTAAATTCCTAAATATTGAAGCGGTTCTTACTATATCAGTGCTTTTACTGGAATGTTTAGTTTAGTTAGTTTAATAAGTTCAAAAATAATACCCAAGAAATATTATGTCTCCCTTTATTTTTTCTCTCTTTCCTCGTAAACAAAATTAACAACAACCTTCAAACAAATGTAACAAGAATATCTTGGATTTTTAACAATTACTAATCAACTAAAATCGAGTCTCTAAGATTTCCTTTATCTCATACAGCAAGACCTTTAGCACACTATTCATTAAAACTCTCTCAATTCAACATAACCCATAACAACAGTTACAACCTCCAGACTTCCGGTGTAACTTTATTACATACCAACATCAACCCGAAACACGATCCATCTGTCCACATTAATTGGACCTCTCCTCTTAAACCACCCGGATCAGGCCCCGGTCTCCAACAGGTCTCCGTTCCGATCGTATTCTCACAACCCCTCCGCCTCCACGATCCAGGTGGAGGCGAAAAGTGATCGACCCATGCGCACAGAAATAATCAGAAACTCCTACACCGAAAGTCACTTTATAAACACACATATTCAGAAATGATACCAAAATTCACATTCTGTCGGATTATAAAATAAACCATCCAAACATAACGTTACAATATTAACACAGAAAAGAAGTTGGAAGGTTAATGAGTGATATTTATGTATTAAAAGTAATTAATTAATTAATTTATTTATTTATTTAATTTAACAATAATTTATTTATTTACTTAAACTTAAATATACAGAATAAAGAATATAATTACGAAACAAACAAGAGAAATAGAAATAAAATAATACAAGCAATATAAAAAGAAGATACAGTAGTATTAACAAAATTTGAGACCGAATGAGCAGCACTCGTGCTCGGTCGCAGTCCAGATATAATATTAAAATTAAAAATAATAATAATAATAATAATAGTAATAATAATAATAATAATAATAATAAAAATAAATGAGTAAAATAAAATAGGAACTAAAATATAATTACAGCGGCAATGGAATTATATAATATAATATTAACACTAGAGAAGAATAATATCGCACGTGAAAAGTAGGACTAATATATATTTCAAAATTATAGAATTCAAATATAATATAGGTTGATTAATTCATACACATAGGCTATAAATTTATTTAATCAAATTGAAGATATTAACACGTTTCTAATTTTCTTGTTATATGTTAGTGGGTTACATGTTAGAAGTTCTGGGTGTAATTTAGTTAAAGCATTGTACAATCGAGGGCCAAGTGTTTGCAGGGTTATTTAAAAGTCTAGCACCACCTAAATAACTTTTGAAGCATGTCATTCAGTGTCACAAAAGTTTGTATCTGGAGATAATCATATATTAAGAACTCAATAATGGTATTACGAAGTTTTTTCTACTTCCGGTTTAACCGGAAGTAACTACAACTCTCTTATTTTAAATGGGACACCCAATATATTTTTTTATTTTCGAATAAAGCTGATTAAGAGCTTTTCAAAACGTACCCACACTTGATATTTCTGTACAAATTCAATGTTGTTAAATAAAAAAAAGAGAAAGTGTAGGTCTAACGAATAATACGAACAAAACGTTTCTTTTGTTTACTGTGATTTGACTGTCCTTTGTTTATATTCATGGAATATGGGTAAAACGCTTCTTTTGTTTACTGTCATTTGATGCTCATTATTTATATCCATGGAAACATGTTTATTGATACAGACATCTTATTTAAGGAATTGAATCTGACATTCAAATGTGTTAAATAATTCTGTCTGATGTTGATCGAAAGGGGAAGAAGTCAAATTTTAATGATTTTTAGCTATGGAGACAGAAAACGATCTCATCGAGAGGCCGCGAATTTATTTAATGGTGTGCATCCTGATCGCAATCCAATTCCACATACAACAGCGACAAGGATAGTAAGGAAATTCACTGAAACTGGAAGTGTAAAGGACTTACCAAGATAAGGTCGCCCGAAAAGTTCAACTGATGATAATACCACAGTCTACTATATACAGTCACAAAGCTTGGGGTGATTTTTTGCATTTCTCGCGATAATTGCTAGCCGCTTGGGGCGCTGTGAGTACTAGGAACAATAGACTGTGTCACTGCCATCGTGGTCTAATACAGGCCGTATGTCATATGGAAATTACAGGTTATGTTTACTATATTTAACTTATATTCCTATATTCGCAATTATACATTATAATTAAACATAATGTCATGTATGACACCCGTCACATTCTATTTGTCTGTATTTTAATATTACAATTGAGTACTGAATTATTGTATTTATCTACTAAGAGACGAAGTAACACAATCGTAACTAATTTCATAGGAGTGGTATGGTAAATTTTCTGTCTATAGTTAAGGAAGGTAGATGTGCTAAATTAAAATCACAATATAAATTCGTTTTTATTGAACCTCAAAATAGCTTCCATTCTAAACTATGTTGATGCGAACAGATTATGTTAACACGTAAAATTCTCTTCACATTAAAATAACACAGTTTCGTAATTATTTCTGCAACATATTATGCAACAAGAAGTAAACGGAACTTATGGACACATTACACTAAATAAAACTTAGCAACGATATACAATAAAGTTATAATATAATATTTCACCGAGCTCCATACACTGAAATAGAAAACCCGAACATACATTACGGCCTGGTCTAGATCGAAAAGGCATTGACTGTGCCGTATTTCGCTTTGTTGTGAAAAGTTGTGTAAACTGTGAAATGTTCGTTATCGGTTTTAATACTGTAAATGGCTAAAATACAATAATTTGAATAATAATAATAATAATAATAATAATAATAATAATAATAATAATAATAATATGGGACAAGAATACGTTTGTGGTACTACAAATATTGTAAGAAAAAGAGATCAGATTTATCCTTCTTCCGAAAGATCCAGGAAGGTGAGTTTATAAAAGATAATATATACTTTATGAAAATAATATACAAACCTTATGTATTTCATATTTCAATAGTGGAAGGAAAGTGTTAATTTTTTCAAAAGAATACGATATCGAAAGTACAATATATTTTATCGTCTGCTGGGGAAGGGGTATGTGATGAGGCGATATTAGCGATCCTTGTGGTTAGCAACTATCTATGGATGCGTATTTCAACTGTCTACTGTATGTTGCATATTTAGTAAGTATTGAGCTTCGTGACTGTAGGCCTATATACTAGACTGTGATAATACTTCATTGGACGTTCTCCTCCGTATGCAAGAAAATCCAAAAGTGTCTACTACAAATTAGGCGTTAGAATCTAATATAGGCCAAAGTTCCGTGATGAATATCCTTACAAGCTCCAAGCAACATCCTTATAAAATGCAACTTTTACAGGAACTTTCAGAGGACGGGGACAGAAGAATGCAGTTTTATGAATTTTATTAACGATGGAGCGCATTAACAACAATCCGGCTTTTCTTAGACAAATTGAATTCTCAGATGAAGCCACATTCTGCCTGAATGGATTTGTCAACACGCACAATTTCCGATACTGGTCAGATGTAAATCCTCAATGAATGGAGAACCACACGCAGTAACTTAATGTTTGTGCTGGTATGATTGGTGGCCATATTACTGGTTCTTTCTTCTTTAGAGAAACGCTAAATTCTAATAGAGACTTGGATTTGCTCGAAAATCAAATAGTACCGGCCATCGCAAACTTGTTTCCACATCCAGCCAACCAACGTCTACCTGGAGATGACATCTATTTCCAAGAAAATGAAGCTCCAGCTCACTATAGACAGAATGTTCGTGAGCATTTGTACCAGGTTTTTCCACAACGATGTATTGGTAGGAGATGTCACATAGAGTGGTCAGCTACATCCCCAGATTTGTCGCCTTTAGATTTCTTTTTGTGGAGCCACTTGAAGTCAGTAGTATATCGAGAAAGACGCAAGAACTAAGAAGATCTGGAGCATCGAATAATGAAAGTGGTACAACATATAAATAAAGCCTGGTTAAATCATTCCTTAAATGGTTTCTATGATCGACTGATTCATTGTCAAGCAGCTGAGGGCTACCAGTTTGAACACAGAATTTAGAAGGTAAGCTAGCTTTGCTTTGTTTTTGTTAAGGAAGGAGTATTTTATTTTTTTAATATTCGATACACTTTTCCGTTTTCTTGACTTAGCAACACTGAATTTGTACAGAAGTGTCAAGTATGGGTACTTTTTGAAAGCTCTTAATTAGCACTATTCAAAAATAAAGAAAATGTATTGGATGTTCCATTTAAAATAAGAGAGTTGCAGTTACTTCCGGTTAAACCGGAAGTAGAAAAAACTCGGTAATACCATTATTGAGTTCTCAGTATATGGTTATCCCGAAATACCTAGTTTCATGTCACTGAACCACATGCTTCAAAAGCTATTTAGGTGGTGCGGGACTTTTAACTAATCATGTATAGAAAAATGAAGAAACATATGGGTTTATTTATAAAGAAACACGTTAAAACGTCACTGCACCAAAGAAATGTACCAAAACAATTACAAATAAACAATATACGTTAGTCATGCCTCAAAGAGTGAAAACTAAGTGCAAGAGGATGCTTTCTCGAAGAATTTGGTATCTTCAAACATAGCGCTGAAAAAAATAAATAACAAGAATTTTCGAAAATTTCTTAAGAAGTACTGCAAGAGCAGAATTCTCTTCATTTAGAGGTGAGTTGATGATTTATTGATTTAAAAATTAAGTTTATTCACATTATTTTAACATACGAGTCTTGGTACAATACTTGAAAATAATATTTACTAGAGACTGTAAATGAATCAGGGAATACTAAAACGTTCTAAGTCACTATTTTTACGAAATTGATTTAATGGAGGGAAGTCATTCTTTGAAGGTAAATACAACTATGTATGCAAAAATATTCTAAGTCAAGTCTCTTTGTATGGTCATATAAGAGTTCAGTATTGCGTAGTGAAAACAAAAACGTTCTGAGTCAGAGACACAGAACCATTTTGTTTCCATTGGCCAGACTGACTCAGAAGTTTTTCGTTTGTATTGGCTAGACTGTTCTCCCGGTAAATTGGAACAGTGACAGCTGAGTTTGTTTTGTAAGATTTCAGTGTTAGTAAGAGATTGAAAATGGATGAAGAAAATATAAGGAGAATTAATCAACCTAAAAAGTTTTATTCACGGCTTCAGTCTGAGGTATGTCCTGACAAAACTAAAGATCAACATAATGCTCTTGCCATTGCATTCGATTATATGCAGAACATTTCATTACCAGTTATCCTGTACAAGGCACTTCTTATCTGAGACAGCTAAATGTCAACTCATTCTGCATTCATGATGTCAAGAAAAACCATGCAACTTTGTACATTTACAATGAAGACATCGCAAAAAAGGCCCTAATGAGTTGTGTTCTTTCGTTTTCGAATACCTTAGTTCTGTCCTAAATGATATAAAAGAAGTTCATGTTTACTGTGACAACTGTGGAGGCAAGAATAAAAACCACGCTCTTAATAGTGTATTTTTGGCCTTCACAGATTCGGAGAGATTTGAGAAAATTGAACAATTCTATCCTATCAGAGGGATTCTTTTTTGCCCTGCGATAGGAATTTCGCAATTGTCAAAAGGACCATGAGAAAACATGACAGATTTTACAGCATGCATCAGTTGACCAAAATTATTATAACTTCAAGTTTATCTAGAAAGTTTACAGTAGTAGAAGTTGAAATATCTGACATTAAAAATTTTAAAGACTGGTGGCAAGAATTTTACAAGAAAACATGTGCATCCGAGGAAACAAGAGGGTGACAGGTACAGAAAAAGAAATTAAGTGCAATTTGGTATAAGTTCTGTAATGCATTGTACTTATGATGGTGACACAGCTGTTAAAGGTACCACAGTCACAAGAAGCCACATTGATGGATTATTAGTAAACACATACAAGCTATTGCACATCAGTGACCCTCGACCATCTTTTCCAGTGCGATTAGCGTACGAGACAGATAAAGAACATGTAAAACCCCAAAAAGTACAAGACATTAGATCACTATTGCCATATGTACCTCTAGCGTACACGGACTTTTATGAAGAGTTTTAAACTTGCCCACTGGAGGCGTAGATAGCAGCGCGTAGGGGCAAGAAGTTGATTAAAATAATAAAAATTGGCCTAAAATATGTTTCTATCCAGTACACTTTGTTAAAATGTGAATTTTAGTTGACACTATTGTTTGTACACAAAATAGTTTGACAAAATAATATTCCATTAACAATTTTTCAATTTCTTATTAATTTTCCCTCAAGTAAACTAAAAGGTTCTAAGTCGCACACCCCAATTTTATTTTTTTCTCATACATTTTGTTAAAACGTGAGTTTTAGTTGACACTTATGTTCGTACACAAAACAGTTTATACAAAATAAATATTCCATGAATAATTTTTCAATTTCTTATTAATTTTCCTGAAAGTAAACTAAAAGGTTCTAAGTCAGACATCATAATTTGAGTTTTTTTAGGTTTATAGAAGAAAAAAAGAGTGATTTTGATCATGATTTAGCTCAAGTTTAGGTCATATATTAAAATGTAATTTTTTTCATATTTTTAAACAAACCCTGAAAATAAAGAAACAGTTTTTTTTGGTTTTCCAAAAAACAAGGTTGGATGACTTAGAACGTTTTAGTATTCCCCGATTCAAATTGTCTTTCTAGAGAGTCCTGTCTTAAGAAAGTAAAGTTAAATGTTTAAATATATATTATTTCATAGGTATTGGGAAGCATAATGATAGATATTGAAGATTCTTAAATTTTGATATCAGTTGACGAATCTACTGATTCATATGGAAAATATGTTTGGAATGTCATTGTGGGGAAATTAGAAGAATGTGAATCAGGCACTCCACATTTAATTTTTCCAAAGAGTTGCAACAGACAAACAACTCAACTGTTGCTAGGGTTCTCCGGAATGTACTAAGTAAGTGATTTTAATTTTTTAATTTTCAGTTTCTTGTTTAATTTTTTTGTAATTCCAGTAACGACTTAAGCTTGAATATAAACTGAAGTTATTGTACACCTTTTTCTTACGTAAATCAGATATTTAGGAACTAAATTTTTAACCAGAAATTTTAGAAATAGGCTACAAAAAACTTAGTACTCATTAATTAAATTTTATTATTTTTTTGGACTGCTACGGCTTTTAAAAGACATAGACGAAGAACAATTGATTATGGTGAGGAATGCCGCAACTTACATGATCAAAGGAGGTGAGGCTTTGAAAGTGTTTCACCCCATCTTGTACATGTAACCTGTTTGGTCCACGGACTGCACAGAGTAGCAAACGAAAAACGCCTTAGGGTCCCAGAAGTCAATACTCTGATTTCTCTTATAATAAACCATCTTTCAGAGTGAAATTTTACAAAGACATGCTTCCCGAGACGAGACTCCCTCCTGAGCCTGTATTGACCAGATGGAGTAGCCTACATGGATTGAAGCAGCTCCTTACTACTGTGACTACCTGGGTTAAGTAAAGACGGTATGTGCACTACTCATCTGTTAATATTTCTACTTGCTGAATTCAGTTCTTTTTAAATAGTTTTAAACTGTTTTATACTTTGCACATTTGGTATTCCGAAGAAACTAGATCGATTAATAAAAATGTGTCTCAGTGAAACCTACAGCAGAGTACGTATAGATCAGTTTCTGGTTTGATTGATTGATTGACTTATCAATTGACTAACTGAGTCAAGACAAACTGAATCTGTCAAGATAATATTTTTCCTTCCATGCGTAAAATTCTGTTTGGTTTCATAAAACCGTATTGAAACTCGAATTAAATATTTTATCACAAACAAAAAACATTAGAGAGGTACAATCAAATTGGTGAACCATGAACGCTTAGAAGCTTTACAATCTTTCTTAAACGGAGAAAAATGGAGCGTTGACCGTTCCTACAAGATGGATAAATGAAATTCAGAAGAATCAACAACTTAAATAAGAATCATTTTAATAATACGAATGTAGGTAAAGATTTTACTATTCCATCGTAATACTTAGCCTAGTTTAGTGGACACAATTTTTTTTTCTTAGCTCTATATTTACATTTGTAACCAATCACGGTTGACATAATTAGAATGTTAATAGGTTCACTGCCATGGCGAACACCGGTGTCCTCTCCAGAACATTTTTCTCCCTGCAATAGAGGACACCGGTGTCCGCAACTACACGCTATATCTTACTGCCACGTGTCCGCTGGCTCAGCATTTTGTTTATGCACAGTGTCCGCTATGGCGCACTGTAACCTCATGCATGCCGCAGTTCTTATGGAATCTTTCATTTTGGTGCAAGAATTACACAAGTCATATGAAATCTTCTTTATTTTCCTTCAGATTAATGGGAATATATGAAACACATTTACATACACACAGTAGTTATTAAGTGATTGATTTTATCAATGTTATAAGTTTTACATGGAAAGAGTACAGAAAAGTATTCAACCAATGGTAACGAGGTAATAAATAATGTTCCAGACCAGAGAGGTCACAGGTGTCCGCTACTCAAGAATGTGTCATTTTCAGCTTAATTTATTTTTATTTAAAACAACTATATAGCATGATTATTTACAACCAATTTGCAACATAATAGTGATTTTGGCCAGAGGGAGATATTTTTCAAATTTCGGCCTGGCAGGCAACTTGTGAAATTCACTGCGTAAGGAGATTTTAAATTACCTACGTGGAGTTTTCTGTTCTCTATATTTAGGTTTAATTCTAGTTACAAACGCACAATAACAACTACATTCTGGGAAATTCAAAGTATCTTCCTCACTATCTTTAAGATATTTATGTAGGACGTCATGGTGAAAGTATTGAAATTAGGTTATATTAATAACTGTCGGAAATAAAACTTCAACAATATAAGCTTTGTTATGAATCTAGAAAAGTAAAGAAGGCAATGACCTGAGAAGTCTAAGCAGGGGTAGCATCCATGCCCTACTTTCTGCAGTTTTGCAGGAAAACAAGGCAAAGCCACATCGGCCGGGAAGGTTGATGTCGCGTGTCTGCCGTTGACTCTTCACGCTGCCTGCATTCATGAATAAGTTATGAAGATAACAGTTATGTTTGTGCGTTACAGCCTTCACGCTTCATTATGAGAACTCCCCATGTCCAAGTCCTCTTAACTTGCATCACTATCATTGTTCATCTCACAAATGTCAAATTGATTGTTGATTGTTCAGGTATTTTAATTGTCAAAACTGTACTACTACCACTCTCATCGTAGTTTTATTACAATATCTGTAAGCATTCAAACATTAGATCAGTGGTACTCATTAGAAATTACAAGAGAGTCGAATATAAGAAACAGTGTCTGTCGGAGAGCCGCACCAAATTTCACAGTACTCAAACTTGGTAACATGAAGCCTTATTACATTTATGGATAAACACATCCATTACTGATTACTGTCATTGATTTTTATATTAATAGTTTAATGTTTTAGATCATCATCATCATCGTTATTATGACATAATTTTAGGCAACATTTACTTCAATAATAATACTCAGATTTAAATAATAATTACTATACAGTACCAAACTTTAAGTCAAGTGCCATTCAACAGATCTTGCGAAATATTAAGATTAACTGTCAATAACATCACAATGGAACCTTCTCTCAATTGCAAATATGATGCGGCAATCCACTCATACCTGAGATACCTAGAAATTCAGTTGGAAACTACAAATTTTCGCTCTCATTTTCAGTAATAAATTATTCACGCTAATGTAACTCATCGATGCTCTTGATATAATGTACAAAACTATGCCATTGATTTCGTTACAATGTTCATCTTTAGTGCTTAATCAGCTATACTAGAAAAAAAAAACAAACATGATACATCCTTCAATGAGCTATTTCATTTCAGTATATTTCAATCATATCACTTTTAGAAACTATGAAGGGCGGTTTTATGATAAACATGGGGGTATTTGCTAGCTTCCTACTACAAATTAGTCACATTCATTTGGCTTTGCTCGCATATTTTACCACAATTAAATATTTTGAATATTGGCCACAAAGGAGAGAAGCATATGGAATTTTGGGTATTGGTTTCTCTCGATCCGTAAGGCACAAAAGGAAATACCTGCCTGAAATCGCCTTCCAAAACCATAATTTTGTCGCCAAGTGTCACATCATTATTCATGATATCCTTGAGCAGAAGATTTATACACATTAACACATGCATATTAGCCACAAATGCTTCATCCAGATCATTAGCTTTGCTGAACGAATATGAGAAGCCTCCTTACTATTAACTTTTACACCTGATAAAGAAACTTCACGCAAATTTAGAGGTAATTTGATACACTGTGTACAATACGGTCTTGAGGTAGTAACATTGCTGCGACACCAGTCCATGTGACAGAAATTACATTTAGACTCAAATATGTGCAATTGTGAATCAAACTCTGGTAAACAAAGGTTTTTCCAGTGGCACCTGGGCCATCAATAAAATACGCATTACTGATATTTCCATTTTTTTTACTCAAGTTTATAATTTTAGTAATTATAGTGTGTTATTCTTCATTTGCTTGGCCTATCATTCGCCTTAACTAATCCTAATTAATTTGTGGAGAGTTTACTGGCACATTTGACTGAGGTAAGATATTATCAATTGTTGACAATTCGAATGGAGATATAGAAAAGCCGTGGAGTTTAATATATTGTATTAGAAATGTCTGCAAGAGAGAACTTATAAGCAATATTACAGTAGAAAAGTGAGAATGAAGATAATTTTCTGATAATGGCTTCTTGCAATTGTCTCACAACAGTCTAACACTGGAAGGTACTTGAAAGATACATATGTAGGAAAATAATTCTCGAATTTTACTGCAAGTCACATCATTCTTATGTCACCACGGTGGTTTAGTGGCTAGAGCGCTGGACTTACAATCCTGTAGACCCGCGTTCGATTGCTGGCGTACCCCCGGTTTATAACGTCTATTAGGCAAGTCCGTGGTCCAAGTAACATAGGGATTTTTGTCAGGAGATTCTGTTTCTCTGTGGCATCCAACAAATCTCCATCATCATCTCATATCATCGCGGGTGTAGCGTAGACAAGACTCCTATGGCGCACCCTGGGCAATGCTTTGTCGGTAAATTTTGGTCTACATAACTGGCTTCATATGGGTGAATGACATAAGTTATGTACCAGCCATTAGTTAAAAACACACTCATTTAAGATAGGTCTATCTGAATTCTTCAAAGTCGCATGTCGTTGTTTAAACAATTTTTGTGTAGCTTTTTTTTATTTTTCTACCAAGACCCATCTTAGTTATCACTACAGAACTGTTGCTCTTTTACTTGTATGTAAAATGACAAACTTGTAAAAAAATCCCATTTAGTTTTAAAAAAATCTCGCCAAACACAAAATTAAAAAAGAAAAAAATTCCTTCTTTCATAATACATTTTAGCACTTAATATCATCTATAATCTTGTGGGTTACACCAATAATTAAGGATACACGGGAATAACGATCGAGGTCTATTTTAGAAAGTTTCGAGAAAAACGAATTTTAGAGTTTAAGCACTTTAATACGTAGTTACGTGTGCATTCAATGGAAATTGACGTAGTGGAATGTAAAGAACGATTATTTCTTATTAATTATACAATGACATTTTATTCTGAATTTGGATGGCAACAATGGAAAATGCTATATAAAGAAACAACGTGTAAACTTCCAAAATAAGAACGATCAAGGTCCAAATAGGAAACTTCTAGATACATGGGATACAGCATGCATTATAGTGACACACAACTTCTAACTCAAACATTTAATTTGTTTTTGGCCGTTTTATGTATGATTTCGAAAATTAATTCTCGTTTTCCTTTCATTGATCTTGTACTGCAGGATGCAGAACTGGTTCTTTATTTGGAAGTCACTGAATGTTGCCGTTTTGAAATATGTCATAACATAAAGTGACTGAAGATTTTGAACTCTTTCGTATTGTTCTTCTTCTGATTTCTTTTCAGTGGTTTGAAATATAATTGAAATAATGTTAAAAAAATGACTACTATAGACTAATTTCGATGTTTAATAACATTTGAAATTAAAATGCGATAAATAATATTAAAGATAAAATAATGTTGACAGATGAAATAGAAACTCACTATATAGCTTTCGTATCGTCCGTTTGATGATTATCAGGATCACCTTTATAGTATCTTATTTTACATGGTAGATTGCAATGGACATCTAGGAGAAAGGGCTTTCTTTTTGCAGTAGCTATTCAGAAATTCTTCCCTTCCATAAAATACTTCTTCTACCTTGCAGTCAATTATGAAGAATGGTTCTGGTTTCTTCCTAGGATTAGCAATCTCATGTTACTAGTCGTCAGAAAACTCGCATCTTATCTTCTGGTTTATGAATTCCACATTATTATTGCACTCGAAGTATGAATGGCCTTTTCCTGGAAATGTTGCCGCTAGACAATACAATTTCTTCATTATATACATTAAGAAATGGAAAAATCGGATCACAATAAAATTTGTTATTCTGTCCTCAACAGGATTCACAGAACATATTGAATTTACGCACAGAGTCAAGCAGAATTTCTAAACAGAAATACCACAACATTAAGCATATTTCATTAGGCTCTTTGTTCGAAATCGTTTCATCATATGTACAAAATACAGATTTCCCAGTAGAAAGTGTATGGACTTAGCACGAAAAAACTATAGTTGCCTGCGGTAATATATTTCACATGTTGAAATTTTAGGAATCGGAAAATTCTTCTGGTAATCCATACAAACTGCTTCCTTAAACATAAACTTTCTGGATTCCAAATGTATCCAAACATTCAGAACGCTTACCTCATACAAAGTATCTCCTTTCCTCTTATGTAGTTCATTTTGAGTCGTTTGAGATATGGTTTTTGTCTATTCGAATTGTGTATCTGAGTTGCATCTTTATCGTTGTTTATTTCTAATTCAAGTTGAGATATATTGGTTCTAAATTTTTCGCAATATCCGTAATATCCTAAACTCATATTGTACTAATTGACAAAAATCAATGGATATTTCTTGTATGACTTCATAGTATTTAGAATGATAAACTCTGTCAGGTGACCATTCTATGTAGCACAGGAGGCCATTAGATTTCCCTCATTAATCTACTCCTGAGAACATCTCAATTCTGAACACTTAAACAAGCGTCTCCTATAATTTGACTCATGGTCTGTATTCTTTTCGATGAGTTAAAAGTACGTCAAAAGAATTTTATTTTCTTTGTATTCGCATTCTGCATAGTTATATTCTCTGTTTTTTTTTATACCTCCGTTTCACTTATGAATTAATTTTAAGGCAATATCCGGAACAGCTAACACAAGCCTGAAAGAATGTCCATGAAACAAGCTGCAAGCTGCAAATAAGA
The DNA here is from genome assembly GCF_040183065.1 of Periplaneta americana. Taxonomy (NCBI): domain Eukaryota; kingdom Metazoa; phylum Arthropoda; class Insecta; order Blattodea; family Blattidae; genus Periplaneta; species Periplaneta americana. The sequence continues at coordinate 111,235,756 of NC_091124.1, forward strand.
TCTTATGATGAAAGAGTGATGGAACGGAGAAAAATTCTCTCCGGCGCCGGAATTTGAACCCGGGTTTTCAGCTCTACGTGCTGATGCTTTATCCATTAAGCCACACCCGATACAGCCCCGACGCCGTTTAGAACCGTCTCAGATTAAGCTCCATCTCTTGGATTCCCTCTAGTGGCCGCCCTCTCCACTACGTCATAGATGTCTATGAACGCAGGACCGAAGTCCATACATGTGTTGAGGTGCACTCGAATGAGTGACTGGTTGGCCGGGATCCGACGGTATGGGCTCCGTCTTAAATCACAAAGTGATTTATTACGCATATCATATATATATTTTGATGTACCGAAGTACGTATGATATTTCCATGCAGATATTCTGCGTCATCATATGATGAAAGAGTGATGGAACGGAGAAAAATTCTCTCCGGCGCCGGGATTTGAACCCGGGTTTTCAGCTCTACGTGCTGATGCTTTATCCACTAAGCCACACCGGATACAACCCCGACGCCGTTTAGAATCGTCTCAGATTAAGCTCCATCTCTTGGGTTCCCTCTAGTGGCCGCCCTCTCCACTACGTCATAGATGTCTATGAACGCAGGACCGAAGTCCATACATGTGTTGAGATGCACTCGAATGAGTGACTGGTTGGCCGGGATCCGACGGTATGGGCGCCGTCTTAAATCACAAAGTGATTTATTACGCATATCATATATATATATATATATATATATATATATATATATATATATATATTTTGATGTACCGAAGTACATATGATATTTCCATGCAGATATTCTGCGTCATCATATGATGAAAGAGTGATGGAACGGAGAAAAATTCTCTCCGGCGCCGGGATCTTTCATCATATGATGATGCAGAATATCTGCATGGAAATATCATATGTACTTCGGTACATCAAAATATATATATGATATGCGTAATAAATCACTTTGTGATTTAAGACGGCGCCCATACCGTCGGATCCCGGCCAACCAGTCACTCATTCGACTGCACCTCAACACATGTATGGACTTCGGTCCTGCGTTCATAGACATCTATGACGTAGTGGAGAGGGCGGCCACTAGAGGGAACCCAAGAGATTGAGCTTAATCTGAGACGATTCTAAACGGCGTCGGGGTTGTATCCAGTGAGGCTTAGTGGATAAAGCATCAGCACGTAGAGCTGAAAACCCGGGTTCAAATCCCGGCGCCGGAGAGAATTTTTCTCCGTTCCATCACTCTTTCATCATATGATGACGCAGAATATCTGCATGGAAATATCATATGTACTTCGGTACATCAAAATATATATATATATATATATATATATATATATGATATGCGTAATAAATCACTTTGTGATTTAAGACGGCGCCCATACCGTCGGATCCCGGCCAACCAGTCACTCATTCGAGTGCATCTCAACACATGTATGGACTTCGGTCCTGCGTTCATAGACATCTATGACGTAGTGGAGAGGGCGGCCACTAGAGGGAACCCAAGAGATGGAGCTTAATCTGAGACGATTCTAAACGGCGTCGGGGTTGTATCCGGTGTGGCTTAGTGGATAAAGCATCAGCACGTAGAGCTGAAAACCCCGGTTCAAATCCCGGCGCCGGAGAGAATTTTTCTCCGTTCCATCACTCTTTCATCATATGATGACGCAGAATATCTGCATGGAAATATCATATGTACTTCGGTACATAAAAAAAAAATATATATATATATAAATAAGATCTTGTTTACTTTATTGAGAAAAATAATCATTGCATTCTTACTCAACAGTGGAAAAGTAATGAAATTATGGTTTAGATCATTTTACGTAAAATGTCAGAAAGCCAGCAACACAAAGCTGCAGCATTATAGGCCTACGGCAAAACATAGGAGGAAAAGCAGAATAGAAAAATGGACCTTGATCGTTCTTCCACAGAACCGACTGGAGCTTGATCGTTCTTCTGAAGTACATGAAAACTTTAACGCTCATTTTCGAGGACCATGATCGTTTTCACAGAAAACTAGCTAGACCACATGATAGTACTCCCTTTCCACTGTTAAGATGGAATTATTAACTAAATTTCGATTTTTGATGGACCTTTATCGTTTTTCCCTTGTATCCTTTTTCCAAAGCCTTCTCCACAAAGATGAATGAAAACAAAAGACATCCTATTAATGCAGCTTTATTAGCTGCTATATCAAAATAATTGGTATACTCTGTCCTTCTGTTACTGAAACTGAAATATCTCGAGACCTAATGAAGTTGCGTTAATGTACATGGGCCTATAACACTCGGGACATTACGCATTATCGATTGAACCCAAATTTAATCGATTCAGTCAATTTTGACCGAGTACATCAGGGCTCAATCGATAATGTGAACGTCCCGAGTGTTTTAAGCCTAATTACTAGGTTCGGATAAAGTAGATGTATTATGATAGACATCCTTGGTCCGTGCGTTTTGTTTACAAACATTAACTAGGGCTGTACTGTCCATTTACTGATGTTTAAGCTAGAGGGTGGGGAAAGCTCTTCCTAACAGTTAATGTTTGTAAACAAAACGCATGGACCAAGGATGCCTATCCTGATACAGTTATTTTATCCGAACTGTACTAATTATCTTATAATAGCTCCATTAGATCTCGAGATATTTCAGTGTAAGTAAAAGGTGAACAGATCTGGCAATTATTTTAATATATAGCTTTGTATATAAGTTAATAAGTATTCAATCTCTCTTTTTTACTTAATTATGTTTATTATTATTTTTAAGTTAATATTTGTATACCGGTATGTATTTTTTTGTATGTGATTTGATCCTGGTTGAGTGGAAGAGAAGGCCTGATGGCCTTAACTCTGCCAGGGAAAATAGAACTATTATTATTATAATTATATTATTATTATTATTATTATTATTAATAACAACAAGAACAACAATAACTTCTGTACTTCGTTTTTCACAGATCCTCTAAAGTAACATCTTCAGCGGGCCTCTGGAAAAAGAACTAAGGAAGAGAATAGCGAAGTGCTTTGTATGAAGTGTGGAATTGTGTGAGTCAGAAACATGGATATTACAATGAAGTGAAGAGAAGTTACTGAAAACATTTGAAATGTGGATATGGCGAAGAATGCTTCATTTCTTATTCTGTCTGTCCATTTCAGACGCCAATTCTTCTCCATGTCCACATTTCAAACGATTCTAGTAGTTTCTCTTCACTTTGTCATAATGTCCATATTTCTGTCCCGCACAAAGCACTTCACTAGCCTCTTTCTTGGTTGTTCTTTTCCAGAGACCCGCAGAAGATGCTCCTTTTTCAATTAAAATCTTCATTTGCCATCGCTGTTCTCCTTCTGACTTCCTGGCGGCAATTAGTGTACCATTTCTATACCCCAAATATTTGAAGGTGTTCATTTGTTCTACTGTCTCAATTGGAATTCGCAAGTTTAACTTATTTATTTGTCTTCCAAGGTTTTCTTCTTGTTTGCATTTATCATCTCGTGCTGCTCACAGCTGTCACTTCTACTATTCTTTATTATCATCTCCTATTTTGCTAACAACGCCATATCATCAGCAAATCTCAGGCATTTTGTTCTTCTTCCTCCTACTCTCACACCTCTCATGTTCTGAAAATAGTTCTTCACTAAACCCTCCAAGACGATGTTGAACAAGGTAGATGATAGAGGGCATCCTTATACTCCTCTCCCTATTCCACGTCCTTCTGACATTTCTTCTCCTATTCTGATTTTTATTCGTTACATATAAAGATTACTTGATAGCCTCCTCTTTTTCTAGTACACACACACACACACACACACACACACATAAACACAAACACACCCATAATAATATTGAACCAAGTGCATAGTAGCGAACTGAGGAGCTGCTTTAAAAATATGTACTTGGAATTCTCTTCGATCTAGATAACTAGATTTTAGGCATCATAAAGATGGAAGTATGAACTTTCTAATTTTATATAGTAATCTATTAAGCCAGACATTATCGCACACAGATATATTACAGAAGGTTTTAGTGCTCAATTATCTACTGTTGCCATTCTATCACTCACAAGTACAAACAAATTATGATTTAGTAATTTTTGGAAGTCTAATTGCCAAGTCGGAATGATATCTGTAGTCTGAAGAAAACCCTATTTGATATCATTTTCCTGCTTACTTTCCATGTGTATCCAAGAAAGTTATTAGATTCTTCATATGTTGAGAAGTATATGTTCCATTCGTATCACACCCAAGTACAAACGTACTGAAACATTTTTGAAAGGCAAATTGCGAAGTCGGAATGGTATCTGTAGTCCAAGGAAGCAACACATTTGATATCATTTAATCTACTTTCTTCCCATGCATATTGAGCAAACGTATTCTATTTTTGAAGGTTGAGAAGAATATGTACCAAAAATCATCCACCATGAATAGATTTAAGTTCACAGGCACCTTTTTGTTTCACTATTGACATGTAGGCGCTACTCATTGATTCACTATTACTGAAATAGTTCAATAAAATTATAACATTAATATTTTATGCACTCTTCACCCCATCATTAGTAATTAAATTAGTACCTGCCACTTAACTGATATTTGCAACTATATTGAAATTACAGTCCTTTGTATCAATGACAAAAAGCAATTACACCAAGGGAAAATAAATAATTCAAAGAAATCTTTAAGACAAAACACTAATAATGTAAACGAGAAGCGATATTACTTTTGCTTAGAATAGCACACCCAATAGGCTATAAATTACTTAAAACAGCAGCACAAATAACAGCTGTAAATATAGGCTTAGCTCTGAAATTTCGCGTCGACAACGAGAGAAGTTCGTTTCTGTACAGACCCGCCATTTTGTAGTTCTCAACTCTTAATTTCACCAATGCGTAAGGGACCCACCAAGATGCGTACATGGCCTATATCATCTTAAAAAAAAATGACTGGCTGCCATACGCGATGTCCCTTTCGGGAGACTTCGGTTGATTTCGTGAGACATATTAGGTCCACACGTGAACGAACATATTCAGTGGAAGAATATCAATAATTTGTTTTCAATGGTTAAAATGGTAGGCCTACTGTTGCCTCGAACCCAGGACCTAAGGTTAACGTGGATGCGTTGTTAACGACAGGTTACGAGTTAAGGACTCCGCTCTATTTTTCTTTTATTTATTTATGTTTGTTTAATGAAGAGATGGAAAACAAAATAATTAAATTGTTTTATTTTCCGTCTGTTTATAGATCAAGTGTTATAAATAATTTATTACAAAGATAAATTAATTATTAAGGGGTAAATTAGGTGCAACACAAAAATCCTGTCAATAGTATATAATACGACAGATTTTTCCTCTTGTGAACCAGGCCAGACTTAAGATGTATGGTTGATTTCCTACAATTCATTGAGCCACGCGAATATAAGTGGATAATGTACCATCAAGTTATTTTCGAAATGATCGCCCTCAAAATGCGACGCTCAGAGCTTTTGTTTAAAATCATGGACTGCGTTCATTCTGAATACGCACAATTTCCTGCATATTGCTTGGTCAAATTGAAATTAGCTATTCATCAGAGTATACAGTACTATGCACGAATTGAGAACACCTGTTTATTTCCACAAGCTCTGTTATGTAATTGAGTTCAAACAAGCTACTAATAACGCGAGCAGCTGACATTCCCCACGCGCGAAAGAATAGTAGAATGTGTACACCTGCAAACGAATCTGAATTATTACTTTTATCATTGTTTTATTATCAGTGTTTCTTTATCATGGTTTCATTACTACTACTACTACTACTACTACTACTATTACTACTGTTTTCCTCCGACGAGTTTAGCGCTGGGATCTGAGGTATTATTGCCATCGATGCTGGGGGGGGGGGGGTTGCAGGTAGATTCTTTTTTTGCTACAGCCAAGCCGAGCCGAGCGGAGTGGGAAGTATTAATCGGCCAAAAATATGCAGTCTTCAGTTTGTAGTAGTGTGTGAATATTTCATATACATATTGTTTACCTAGGCCTATATGGTTTTGTTATTAATATATTAAATATGGTTGCAATTTTTGCTCAAATATCTCCCTGATGTTAGCTATGTTAATATTATATGAATTACTCATATTAAATATTTCACCGTAACAAGTCATTTTTAAGGAAACATGCTGTGGAAAAGTTTTTGGTTTTATTCTATTGGAATTTTAGAATATGTGTGATTGGTATCGTGAAAAACAGATTCCTATAATGTCATGCGAAAATCATTTGTTGGTGATATCTTAAAATACGAATAGTTTTACTTCTCAAGTGAGTTCAGCTGTACAGTATATTTAAATTGATTACTTTACAAATTTAATTCAATTCTACTAATCACTATATTTTATTGTATGATTCTTCTTCTCATTTATATTATTGTAGTTTTATTATGCCTTTTCTTTTTATATTTTATTGTATTTGTATTTCTGGTGATGTGATGGCCTTAACTTCACCAGAATAAATAAATAAATAAATAAATAAATAAATAAATAAATAAATAAATAAATAAATAAATAAATAAATAAATAAATAAATAAATAAATAAATAAATAAATAAATAAATAAATAAATAAAATGTTCTATAATACTTTCCTTCTCTGAACACGTAAGTACGAATGGTTGTATCTCTATCTCGCCAAAAATACGTTAGAAAACTAATAGGCATACTGCTCTCGTAAATTGGACGAATGTTTTCAGTATGATTGTACTTCTTCCCAGACTGCCGCTGTCACTGTTCCCTCCCACTCCAGTACCGCGCTAGGCTAGTCGGAACCGCATTCCTCTCAGCACTAAACTCCTCAGAGGATGACAGTACTACTACTACTACTACTACTACTACTACTACTACCACCACCATAGAGTACGGTGGTGTACTGGTTAATACGTCCGTCTTGTGTTCGGGAGGTTCGAACTTCGACCTCTGGGATCGGCTATCATGACTTGACTTTTTCGCGCTTTCCCATGTCTCTCCATGTGCATGCTGGGACAATACCAATGACAAGGACCAAGACTACTGTCCTCCAACAGCCTTTCCTTGCCATCTCAACTCTCCTTCCGCAACACGCAGGCTAGAGACTTGCAGACTGCGGGCTTGAGGCCGACTACCTGTAAAGCAGGAAGCCCACTAAGCCTGTCTGCGGACCTCGTGAGCTTTCAATTCATAGTTCCAGTTCGAGACGATGCCATTTCAAAATACGAGATAGCCTTCCGCTTTCTGCCCCTTTTTCATCAATAGGTCAATTATTATTTCAAAAATTCTCTTGTATAACATTAACCATTCTTTCTAGAATTAATATAATGTTGAGGAATAGAGTCCACTGCAGTGGAACGGTTAGCATGTATGACCGTAAAACAAACGTGTCGGGTTCAAATCAAAGTTTGGACATGTTACCTGGTTGAATATTTTCCAGGCTTTTCCATCACTACGTCAAGAGAAGATGTTGGGTAACTTTCGCCGCTAGACCCTGGACTCATTTCTCTGGAGTCATTCTACGTCAAACCGGACAAATTTAAAGGAAATTTAACCTTGATGTTTTTTCTGTCAAACTTTTTTATTCAATTGAAAGAACAAAAATAAAATATATGTATGTTTTTATTTTCATAAAACTTGATCGTTTCGAAAAGTATTTAAATTCGAAATTTAAGTAATAGCGCGCACACTGTTATATAGAAACGGTAATATCTCCGTTACTAATTAACGAATATTATTCTAATTAGGCTCATATTAAACCTTATAAGATGTACTTTTAGCATATCTAGCTTCGATTACATAAATATTTATGTTGTATTTTTTTCTCGAAAATACAGTTTTAAAATGCTTTTATATAAAGTTCGCAATCTCTTTTCGAAATATAGAAAATTTCACTGCTTTACTTAGTTTCTCAACTATATGCGTACAAAATTTCAGAATGGGATATACCTAAATGAATTTGCAATAAATTAATGTATCCAGCCGAGTGCACGCTGTTGAGTAGGAGCGTCACTGCAACACCGCGTCGCTATGTATGAATATGCGTGTACACACAGGTCAGTATAAAGGCATCTTACGAAATATGTAAACACTTTTGAAGCACAATTATGAACATAAAATTCCACAAAACTAAATTAAAACATACGAAAAGCAAGTCAACCGAATTAGATAACTGAAGTGTACTTTCAAGCAACTCAAATATACGTTTACTTTTTTAGGAAAAAAACTAATCTTTAAGTAGTTCTCAGATTTTGAGACCGGTATGGAAGCATGTAGTATTCTCGTGTCACTTACTGCTTTTGTCCCCTCATATCGATACTTCAGTAAATGACTTATTCATTTTTATGCTCATCATCTGTGAAAAATAGAAAATCAATTCCACTAATATTCTTTTCAGCCCATTCAAACAAATTTCTTTCTGTTGTACGGGGTCCTGACGTGACAGAATGCTTGCTGTTGTTGCTAGTCTTTTAGTGGTGCCGTCAATCCCATCACAAGGGCCCTTTCCGTGGTAAGTTAAAAAAATGCCATTCAGCACTTACGCCGAAATCTTCTTGGTGAAACACAGATTTACACGATTTTTTCGTTTTTTTTTATTGGGCACTTGTCCGTGAGAAAAATAAATAACTCTTTCCACGTTTCCTATTTCTCAGAAACCGTAGACTATTAATTGTCGTTCGAAAAGGTGGGCAGCATTTGTATCGTATTTAAAATACTCTGAAATTGGTACAAAGTGTTTATGTTTTAATTCACTCGTGTCTTTAAAATAAATTACAAAGGGATGGAGTGTGCCCTGATTTTTATTCTAATGAACACCCTGTACTGAGTCTTCAATCACGCAGGCATAATTTTCGCAAAAGTCACAAATTACAAGGCATTCACCGTCCTGGAGAGCTTCTTTCTTTTCTGCCACAAACGCAGCTTGCTGCTAAGCAATAAGTACGTGAGGGGCTAGGGCTTCTAACTGGTCGAAAGTTTATCTACAAATTCTTCTACTGAAGACTGAAAAATCCTAAATTATTTCGGGCAACAGTTACCCATTATTTGTAAGCGACTGCATCTATCATTTGTTTCAAATGCTTCCTGTAAATATTGAATTAAGTTGGTACTGATGAACAATTTTTACACTTTCCGAAATAACAATCAGGGGAGGCAAAGTTACATACAATCTGTGAAATTAGATCTTCGTAATTTCTCAGTGGCCGTTCTAGATTGACTGTCAATTTCGAAATGTTTCCACCATCAATTAACAACTTAACATTTTCATGATAAGCACATACACAGACTGAATGAGTACCATAGGCTTCAGGAAGCAAACATTGTTTTGGTCTTAGTTCCGCAAATTTTGAAAAACTAATTTCTATATCTGGATATTTAATTTTAAAACCCCGAAATGTTTATTTAAAATTTTATAACAATCTCTTCTGTTTCTGTACTTTGTGGCAGATTTCTTTTACAGAAACAAAGTTTTTCTTCCCCGCCATGAAGCTGCTTATACAATCATTAGTATAATGATCAAGTACTGTTTTCACTACGGATCTGTCTAAAGTTTTTCTGCTCCTAAATTCTGGAGTTGAGTTGAGAAATTCCTCCCCCCCCCCCTGTAGCTATGTGTTTTGCAACACTGATTATGTGATTAGATGCATCAAAGTGTTCCCTAATTTTACTCTATGTCCAATCCCCAAATATAGTTAAAATCTGAATTTTAAGTTTTCTCTCAATAATATTCCTGAAGCAATCTGCTAGCTTATTGTCACTGCTACTGGTGTTGTTCCTACTGTTTTCAACGCGAAAAATCATTTCCTTAAGCGTCTGTTTTATTTTCTGATATTTGTGTTGGGGATACTTCTGTGACAATTTTTTCTTCTTAATTGGTTTTTTCCCCCATTGAGACAAAACCTTCATTCAACTTATCACTATTCGTCACTGACACCTCTGAATTACTTGACATACTAGATTTATCAGTTTGCGAATTGCCTGTTGTTTCTTCTTCAATGTTCTGGACATTAGAACCGGCTAAGATATCAACACTGCTGGTTTGAACGGCACTTGATTCGCCAACTTCTGACATTAACGAAATTTTCTTATGACAATTTTCATAAATCGTAAGATTGTACGACAGCTTAATGTGTTGCATGTTCAATTTTTTAAGCATGTTGGAAGACACGCACCTTAATTTCTCTTTCTTAAACCTACGACTATGGGTGCTTATTTTGAAATGATTAATATATTGATTATGTTTACGTTGTGTTATATTACTCATTGCGATTAGCCTACACACTAATTGCACCTACTGAAAACAGTAACAGAAACTACGTCATACACACTCACGGTATATTATTATAGTATGGTGTTATCAATGTCCGAACGTTTGAAAATCTCGGAACAAAATTGAACATAATTCATTCTACCTTGGACCTGGTTTAAGTACTGTATATCTCAGCCAAGTTTTTTTTTACATGGTGATAACAAGCAAAGGCAGCAATATATTAGTTTTAGAACAGTTTGGATTTGGAAAACAAAAATCGACAGAGAATGCTGCGTTTAGTTTGGTGGATGAAATACTAAATTCATTAAATTCGAAACTACATGTCGGTGGGATTTTTTGTGACTTGGCTAATGCAAAGTATATTGGTAAAAAAATTGAAGTTTTATGGTATTAAAGATGAAACGTTGGATTGGTTTGCATCGTACTTATCAAATAGAAAACAAAAATTAGAAATAAATGTACCAAATAGTCATAAAGTTACTTATTCAGAATGTAGAAATATTAAACATGGTGTTCCGCAGGGGTCAATTTTAGGCCCATTGTTGTTTCTAGTTTATATTAATGATTTAGCCTTGACCAAAAACAATTTATCTCATGTAATTTTATTTGCAGATGATACAAGTGTGGTTATTTTAAGCAAACAATAGATCATTTTATAAACACTTCCAATACAGTGCTGAATCTAATGAATGAATGGTTTCATGCAAATAAACTAGCACTTAATATTGATAAAACCAGTGCAGTCAAATTTAGTACACACAATAGTGCTCAGGTTTCCTACAGTATTCGATTAAATGGAACTCATTTCAAAGAATCTATAAGCACAAAGTTTCTTGGTTTAGAACTGAATAATCACTTGAACTGTAAAACGCAAATAGAATGTATTACTCGTAAATTGAGCTCTGCCTGTTATGCATTAAGATCCTTATCTACTATTAGTGATATAAACTTACTTAAAATGTCATACTTTGCATATTTTCACTCTGTAATGAAATATGGATTAATATTCTGGGGTAACTCGTCTGAAGCTTAAACACGTTTTTGTTTTACAAAAGAAAGCTATAAGAATAATGACTGGTGTTCATAAAATGACATCATGTAAAAATATTTTCCGAAATTTAGAAATCTTGACCTTACCTTGTGAATACATTCTTTCCCTAATGATGCTGTATATTAAGAACCAAGATAAATTCAGTACTAATCAAGACATTCATCATTTTAATACAAGACATAAATTCGATCTTCATCTACCCTCTGTTAGTCTAAGCTGTTTTAAAAAAGGAGTTCGCTATTCAGCCTTCAATGCACTGCCTAATTACCATAAAAATTTGAAGAACCATGAGAAAAGGTTTAGAAAAGAATTAACCAAATTTCTACATACTCATGCCTTCTACATAACTGATGAATTGTTTATGCTTGTGAACTGAATTATTCTAGTTAGAATTACATGTACAATTTTATATAGCCCAACTGAAATATGTTTTAATATTGACTTAATCTGTTATTTAACATAACTGATGAATTTAATGTGCTGTAAATTAAATTGAATAGTATACTGTATAGGTCTACTGATGAATTTTTTAATCTTATAAATTGAATTAATCTACTTCATATCAATTTTACTGTTTTGTATAGCTTAACGAAAATAAGTATGTAAATTGAACTAATTTGATTGTACATGTTTGTATAGTTTGGCTGATGAATTGTATATGATTTTAAAATGAATACTAGTCTGTATAGCTCTACTGATGAACTGTATATGCTGTAAATTGAATGGTAGTCTGTATAGCTCAATTGATGAATTGTATATGCTGTAAATTGTATAGTAGTCTGTATAGCTGAACTGATGAATTGTTTCTGATTATAAATTGAATTAATCTACTTGATATTAATTGTACAAATTTGTATAGCTTAATGAAAGTATGCTTGTAAATTGAATTAATCTGCTTACTTTGCATTGTATATGTTTGTATAGTTTTGGCCGATGAATTGTACATGCTTTAAATTGATTAGTAATCTGTATAGCTCTATTGATAAATTGTTTGTGTTTGTAATTTGAAGTAGTTTGAATGATATGTATTATCAATTTCTGTATATCACAACTGATTGAATTGTTTATGTCTTAAATTTAATTAGCTTGTTTTCTATTATACATATATGTCAACTGATGAATGATCGTTTGCGTTTGCAAATTTAATAATCTGATTAGCTATGTATTGTATATTTTTAGTAGAGCCATCGATGTAGCTCAGTCGCCAGACTCGCTGGGCTGCTGATACGGAGCTGCGTTCGGGCTTGGGTGGGATTCCACTTTGGTCTCAATGAATGGTTTCTTCCGAGGTTTTCCTCAGCGATGGGACTGAAGCCGGATGGTCTATGGCGAGTCCTCGGCATCACTTCATTTCCCCCTTTGATTTGATTACCTGGTTGGGTTTTACCAAGGTTTTCCCCAACCAAAAGGCAAATGCGGGTAATCTTTTGGCGAATCCTCGGACCTCACCTCATCATTGTAGAAAATTACTACATTGTAAAACTGTAAAAATTGTAAAATATTGTAAAAATTTATAAAAATTGTAATTGTAATATTCTATTGTAAAATTTTGACTTGTTCCACAGCTTAAAGCTTCATTACTCATGTAAGATCTATGGAAGATAATAAATGAATGACAGTTTATCGCGGGCCAGGCTTCAGCCAACAGTTAGCAGTGTGCCGCTGCAAGGGATTAAGATTAGCGCAACAGAGCTCTGGCGCGCGATATTAATTTAGTATTATTTATCTGTCATTTATTGCTTTCCCAATATGAAATTTGGCATACTTACGGATAATTAAATGGAGATCAAGCTGATCATTTAAAAATGTTATTCTAAGTTTGCTACCATTATGAACATTAAGATTTATATAATAATTATGGCACAAAGTACTGTGAATGCATAAAAATGGAAATTGAATATACACAGGCTAAAAGCCTGATATTTAACCTTCCAAATGAGACTAACCTCGATTTCATACGATACACGTAATGGAAGAAACGTATATATATATATATATATATATATATATATATATATATATATATATATATATCAATGTATGCAATTTTTCAATCATTTTGATGCTGTATAAATCTCAAAATAACTAGAATTTTGGCCAACAAAAAATATACATCTCATGTTTTACTCTTAGAAAGCATACATTCAAAAAAAAAAATTAAAAAATATTAGGTCAAAAATGTGTCCGGTTTCAAGTGGAATGACTCTCTGGCATTATCACCTCCATTTCACTCGGGCGCTAGATAAACATCGCAGTAGATAAAGCGTCGTAAATTAAATCAATTAAAAAATTAAAGAAATGGACATTTTCTGGCACTACTCACATTCATACGATGGAATGTCTAAATCGTAAATTGTGTAAGCCTGCACTATCCTAACTGCGTAATGCAAGCCTTAACCCAGTCCCTGTTCATCTCTAACTATTAGAGCATCGTTTCCCAACCTGTGGTTCGCGAACCCTCAGAGGGTTCGCAAAATATTTCAAGGGGTTCGCCAAAACTTTTCCGTAATGGCGGGTTTCGAGGTTAGGTCTATTATTGTTTCCTTCATTTCTGCGGCATTGTCAAAATAATAATAATAATAATAATAATAATAATAATAATAATTTATCATTATTATTATTATTATTATTATTATTACTTTAAAATTAAATTAACCCTATAATGCCTATTGTTACATATGTGTAACATCGGGAATTTATCACATTATTTCCACAATAAATTAATATTTACCGTGAATGCCTGATTTACAGTTGTGTAACAACGTTAGGAACGCATTTGATTTCACTACAATGGAAATTTAGTCTGCCAGCTTCTTTGTGTTCTAACATTACTAACAGTACCACGACCCGACTAAGGAACGGTTACATGGCTGTCAGGCCTTTGATTTTAGATGTTAATGTGAAATTTCAACAAACATATATTTAATTTTTTATTTTCAACAGTAGCCTACTTCTTCTTAACTTGTGGCAAATGCAGTAAGTTGTCAGTTGTGTATCAGAATCGTTTCCGTTCACATTAAAATGGATAACTGGTCGAAAAATGGAATTTGAAAGGGGAACAAGGTTTAACAAAGTCGCAAATTAGTGTTGTGTCAACAGATCATTCAGCTTCTACTGATGTGTGTCAGTCCGACAAAAGTGAACCGTGTATAAAGAAAGGAAAGTACAATGATAATTACATTAGGTTTGGATTTTCATATATAAGTGACAAGGACTGTCCAAGACCACAGTGTGTTGTTTGTGGCGACATTCTTACTAACAGTAGTCTGAAACCTTCTCTATTTAAACGCCATTTAGAAACTCGACATCCCACCCACTTAAACAAACCTGCTGATTATTTTATACAAAAAGCTAACGAGTGGAAAAATGATTTAACTACTTTTGTAATTAATTCTGAAGCTTGGGCACGCCAAGATGGAGTATATTACTGGCCACTGAACGAATACTGCAGACTGTTCTTCTTCCTGGCAGTACGATCTACTTCCACTAGATGGCTCCCCGACACGAGTAGCAGGGTTGCCAATACTTGCAAACGAAATTATACTAAACATGAAGAATGTTGCTACAGGTGGAAGGTTAGGTTAGGTTTTATTAGGTGTGTAGTATTGGCGACACTGAAACCCAGTATGAAATTAACGAAATATGGCTTCATTCTTCATTCACAGACGACGATTTTCGTATATAAGTAAAGTACTTATTTAGGGCGGGTTGGGTGGGCCCACAGCTCTCCAAGTGATCACATCTATTTGTACTAATGAATACTTTCATTTTATAGTTTATTTCAGCGATTTTGAAAAAGGTAAGAAGTGGCGTTCCTGTAATTCAGAATTACCCTTTTGTATCCGCTGCAAACAGTGACAATGGGAATGCTCTTGAAGCGTCTTATCGCGTTAGCTACAGAATTGCTAGAACAGCAAAACCTCATTCATTAGCTGAAGATTTAGTGCGGCCATGTATTAAATGATGTAGTACAGTGCATCCTTGGAGAATCTTCCTCAAAAAAAGTCAATATGGTACCACTGTCCGACAATATGATCAACGGCCGGATTAAAGACATGGCAAATTATGTCGAAAATGAAATTTTGGAAAGAGTTCGTGCCAGTCCTTCTTTTGCGATCCAACTTGACGAATCGACTGACGTTGCCAATTTGGCCATTTTGTTACTTTTCGTCCGTTATACTAATGTGGAGTCTGGAGAAGAAGAGCTACTATTCTGCAAACCCTTAAAAGGAAGGGAGGAGATATATTTAAGTTAACCGATGAATACTTTCTCGAAAATTCAATAGACTGGACTCGCTGTGTAGGCATTTGTTCAGATGGTGTGAAATCTATGACAGGGTGTTATGCTGGGTTTGTTGCCAAAGTAAAATCGGGTGCCGAACGCTTCTTGGACACATTGTTGCATTCATAGACAGGCTCTTGTTTCTAAACGCATGCCCGATGGATTGAAATGTGTGCTGGATGATACAGTGAAAATAATTAATTTTATTAAGGCTCGCCCTACAAATTCCCGCATCTTTGCAGTGCTTTGTGAGGAAATGGGAAGCATTTATAAGTGTTTCTTGTCTCACACTGAAGTTAGGTAGCTATCTCGAGGTAGAACTATTTCCAGACTGTAGGAGCTTGAAGTTTACGTTGTTCTCACCAGCCATGCCTTTCACCAAGCAAAGTTCATGGAAGATGAAATCTGGCTTCAGACTTTAGCTTATTTGGCAGACATTTTCTAAAAAATTAACTGTTTAAACTTATCTCTGAAGGGGTCAAATATAAACGTTTATATTGTGCAAGATCGTATCGAATCATTCATTAAAAACTTAATTTTTGGGAAACATGTTTCAATATCAATCAAACCGAGTGCTTTGATACCCTTCACGACTTCCTGGTGGAAAATAATCTTTCTTTGGACGAAAATGTCAAGGACATGGTTAAAGAACATTTGAAGGGACTTGGAAAAACCTTCAGAGAATATTTCCCTGCTATGTCCAATAATAACATTTGAATTCACAATCCCTTCGAAGAGTCAACAATTTTAGAATCCACATTAAGCGTAGATGAAAAAGAGCAGCTTCTTGAAATTTCCACTGATTTTCAGTTACAGAAAAGTTATAAATCTCTGTCATTATTTGGTTTTTGGTTGAGTTTAAAGGAGTTCCCAGTGTTAGCGAATAAAGCCATAACGGTTTTATTGCCCCTTTCATCCACATATAAGTGCGAAACGTCGTTTTCTTCATATGCCTATTTAAAAACTAAATGCAGAAACAGAGTTTGTGCTGAAAGTGATTTGAGACTTTATTTAACTTCTGTGGTTCCTGACTTCAAAGCTCTGTGTCATGGAAAGCAGGCGCAACCTTCTCACTGAATTCCAAGGAAGAGGTGAGTAATTACAATGAAAACTTGTATTCATTATTGCAACTAGGCCTACACATTGTGTAGCTTTTAAGCCGTAACTAGAGTAACTATAGATTTTAACCGTTAAGCCTTAAGTTAGTTCAAGGTTATCAAACCTTTTGCTTTGAATGAAATTTTATGCATGTCTACTGTACGTATAGGCCTAATTAAAAGTCAGTGGTCCACCCAACTCAGATCGTTGTGGAAGGGGTTCGCGAGTCGAAAAAGGTTGGGAACCGCTGTATTAGAGAATTATCACTATTTACTGGCTTTTTGTGATTTGTATGAGAGGGAAGAGCATTAGAGATATAACGGCTGAAAAGTGGGAAAAGTCAAACATCATACTTATTATTACCGTTATTATTATTATTGTTATTATTATTATTATTATTATTATTATTATTATCAGTATTATTATTACTATGCCACTACCACTATAACCTCCTACAATACTCTCCTCCTCACCATCACCATCGTCCTCCTCAGTATCATTTTTAAGCATCTCTTATTATCTCCAACGTAATCCCTATCTCAGACATCCTCCTGTCCACATCACGAACATCCCCATCTACTGATGAAGAAGAAAAATATTAAACATCTGAGGAGTGCGACCCTTAATAACGGCTTACTATTGAGTAAGACGTGCACAGAGACTATTACAGTAAATAATACGTACGTACAGTGAGCGCAACGCTCATATTAAACCAATAGGCGGTGATACGGGAGACATGAGGGAACAATGCACTCCCAGGACGAAGTGTTATAGGTTTTTGTCTCTCTAGCATTAGATATGAAGAAAGTATAGGTTTATTCGCAAATTAAAATACAAATCAACGTTTATGTAAACAATGTATTTCTATAATATATACGCATTCATTATACAAATTAATCCATTTTTTTTTTGTACGGGAAAAGACTGTCACTTTAGGAACTTCTGACGATGTTGAGGAGTTAGATATTAATAGCATGTGGGAAAATATCAGAGATAATATCAAAATTGCCGCTGAGCACAGCATACTTTATTATGAAACTAAGAAAAAGAAACTATGGTTTGATGAAGATTGGTCCATAGTGGTAGGAAGAAGGAAACAGACAAAATTGAAATTCTCACAGGATCCAGTCCAGGCGAATAAAGACAATATTTCAATGAAAGACGGGAATCAAGTCGTACACTTAGGAATAAAAAGAGATATTGCTTGAAGGAAAAACTGAATGCGGTAGAAAAAAATAGTAGGAATAAAAATATTAGAGATTTATATAAAGACACAAAGAAATTTAAGAAAGTATATCAGGCAAGGGTAAACGTGATCAAGAATGAGAATGGTGACTTGCTTGCAGATTCTCATTGAATCATGAACAGATGAAAGAACTATTTTGGGCAACGACTAAATGTACATAGACCAAATAGGAATGATTGCGACGATATTCTAATATACAGAGTGTTAGAAAAAAGTATCCAATATTATGGGAGGTGGTAGTATGCATCAAAACAAGGAAGAAAAGTCTAATAAACATGGGTCCTACAACACACACTTTCTGAGATCTGAATACTTGTTCATAGGAGGTGGTCAATGTGACGTCCATTCACGGCAATGCATTTTACTGCCCTATAATACAGCAGACTACCAGATAATCATACCGTAGGCACCCCTGGATTGAAATAATGATACGTCGCAAGGAATACTGAAAACAAAACTTTAGTTGCGGATGTGAGCGGGGTTCAGCAAAGATGGTGTTGCGAATTTTTGTAATCACCATGTTTGGGCTGATGAAAATTCCCATGCAGTTGAAGAAATAAGGCATCAGCACCGATTCTCAATCAACATAAGGTAGACGTTCTTGGCGAAAGATTAAGGGACATACGTGCTACCACATAGATTAACTGGGGCGCGTTATCAGGACTTTTTTTATTAACGTATTGCCTACCTCGCTGGAGTATGTGCCATGTCAGCAAAGACTACAGATGTGGGTGGTTTATATATGATGGCACACACGCATAGTTTTTCCTTAATGAGCGTGAATACCTGACACTGACACTTCAGGACCGCTGGATTGATTGGGGAGGCCCCACACCTTGGCCTGCTCATTCCTCGAACCTAAATCCCCTAGACCTTTAGTTATCAAGAACTAGGTCAATTTCAAAGAGTGCGTAATCCCTTACGTCGAAGGGTAGAGGAACTGCCATAAATGGACGTCACATTGAGCACCTCCTACGAACAAGTGTTCAGATCTCAGAAAGTATATGTTGTAGGGCCCATGTTTATTCGATATTTTTTTCTTATTTTGATGCATACTAACACTTCTTAAAATATTGGATACTTTTTAACACCCTGTATATTGCTGAGCCATTTATTCCCGAACCCACAATTTTTCAAGTCGAAATTGCGATAGAAAAGCTGAAAAAGTACAACTCTCTAGATATCGATGAAATTCCAGCAGAATTAATACAAGAGGGTGGAAACGCATTATCTAGTGAAGTGTACAAGTTGTACTTGCTATTTGGGAAAAGGAAATTGTACCAGAACAATGGAAGGTCCATACTTATAGCTATCTTTAAGAAGAGGGGAAAATATTAACTGTAGTAATTTTCGAGGAATATCACTTTTATTGATGTCAAAGAAAATGTTACCCAATACTCTTTTGAGGAGATTAACTGTCCAAATGTCCAAGTCACACACACATGCAAGACCATGGGTGAGCAACTCGTACTCACGAGGCGCTAAAAACCTTGGCACCTTGGCATAAAAAAACAAACTCAGGCAGCCGCTGCAGTTACAAGCTGTGTTTAGTTTCGTTATAGAAGCAGTTCACTGCCATGGTGCGCTGTGGCGGCTCATGCAGATGGTCGTGAAATGTAGGCTTACTCCATGATTTGTATTTCAAAATGACGCATGTTATAATAATTACAGTAGTTTTAACGGCTGTAGCTAAATACTCAAAGCTAAAGAAGCCTACTCCATGATTTGTATTTCAAAATTATGCATGTACAATAATTAGGCTTACAGTAGTTTTAGACGCTCTCTAACAAAATACATAAAACTAAAATTTCCATTATTGCCAAGTTTTGTAAATTATAATATGTTATCATTTAGTGCTGGAAACAAATTAAACACAACCTTTTCAAGATACAACAAATGTAATTGCAGCACTTCTTATACTGTTTGTTAATAATAGGCTAGTTATTATTTGTTTTCATTGAAACATAGTTTCACTTTTTGCAAGTGTTTATAGATTAAAGAGGTTTCAAAAAGGTATTACATTCCTAAACAATCCCAAAATCAAGGAAGTAATTTTATACATATAACAGAAAATGAAATAAACTTACTCCTGAACTCCTTCTCTACGTTTAGACGTTTGACACCTTTTTCTTGCTGTCAAAACATTAAAATCTGGCTCAAGTTTGGAAACATAAGTGTAAAACAGCCACTAAATCGTCGTCTGTGGCCCTGGATCGCCAAACAATTTTGTTGTTGGTCATCGTAGTGAAAAACTGCTCGCACACATACTGTATGTGGAACCAAACATGACTGCTAGGAGGGAGGAAATTCTGACATGCGAATAGTTCGATTCCTGATTTCGTCGAAACTCTGAGTGGCGTGCTCTTCTGCAGATTTATCAATTTAAGCTGCAAATTTTCAGGAGCTTCTATCTGCTGAAACCCAAAGGGATTGCAGAATAATCTCCATTCCTTGTCCATTGTCGCTATCTGTCCAAATCTACCACGGAATTCTGTTGTGAGGTCTTCAAGAAGGGTTTTATATTTGATAATCTGACTTTCTTCATTGCTCTTGAAAACAAGCGGTGGAGGAAAGCGGTGAATTTTGTTCATTTTCTACTTGATACTGCCACATTTTTAATTTGCCTACAAATACTCTCAGATGGTCGATTATTTTTATGATCAAATTGTCTTTTCCGTGTAAATGCACGTTCAGATCATTAAGGTGTGTACAAATGTCCGTAAAAAAGCAAGATCAGAAATTCATGCTGGATCTATTTGTTGTGGAATTTCTATACATTCGCTTTTCGTAAAAATATCTATTTTTTCCTTCAGCATGTAAAACCTGTGTAACATGACACCCCTGCTATGCCATCTTACTTTAGCGTAATGAATGAGATCATGTTAATCATTGTCAATGTCCTTAAGAAATTTCTGACGCATAAGAAAGTGTAGAAGAACATCTAGGACACACAGATTTACCTCTATCTTAACAAAAAAAGTACTTGTTTTCCGATTTGTCAATAAAGGGAAAAGATTTGAACGGATTACACTGTGATTCACTCATGAAGAGGCGCCACTCACTGTAGACGCGTGCGAACTCTCTCGAAACATAACCACTCGTCTTGCAAGGTCCACGTACACTACAGCTAGCACAGAGTTCGTTCTGCCTGACTGAGTTTGTTCACAGTTTGAGAGCACGAGTTGTCCATCCATGCTGCAAGACCATCTTCTCCTTCCTTCATTCATTAAATCGCCTGAAATATTTTCTACCTTTTCAATTAAAAAGAATTCTCTTACAAACATTGGTGCTGCCACATTTTGATTATTGCGACATTCTACCAACAAATTTAAATTATAACTTAGTCCAAAGATTGAGGGTTCATAATGCCTGCATACGTTTCATTTGCAACATCCCCACATACGACCACATTACACCTTCCCTTGAAACGCTGCAATGGGTAAGATTAAAGAACTGAAGATATATCCATTCACTTATTTTCCTATATAGCATCATCAATACTTCTTCGCCTAACTATCTCTCGGTGCGTTTTAATTTCCTCTCCTCTTATCACAGCCTGGGTACTCGTTCTAAAAATGACCCCTTATTATCTATGTCTTGCCATAAAACAGCTCACTATTCTTCCTCTTTCACAGTATCAGCAATTCGTTTCTGGAACTCCCTACCCAGCTGCCTCAGAAACTGTCGAACGATATTGCAATTTAAAAGTAAATTGTTTAAACACGTGACCAGCATTCATGTTTAATTATTCTTTGTGTGTATGTGTGTATATATGTAATTATCCTCAGTGTTGTATAGTTATAATTTACATTTGAATTTGTTATTCTTGTCGTTTGTAATATTGGTTCACTTACCACTTGCATATTCATTGAATGTATCTCCTAGCCCGATATTATTTTGTAATTATTATTTAATACGTTTGCATTATTTTACTCAACTTGTGCTTGTATGACTACATAATTTTTTATTAGTGTTCTTTAAATATTAGTCTGAAGAACTGTATCACCTTCTTTTCTTTCTGGCTAAGTGGAAGAGAAGGCATAATGGCCTTAACTTCGCCAGACTAAATAAATATTATTATTATTCCTATTATTATTATTATTATTATTATTATTATTAGTATTATTATTAACTTTAGGCCTATATGTAGATGAAATTAACGGGGAACATCAATGTGGTTTTATGCGTAATATATCGAAAATTCATCGATATTTTGTATTCAACAGATACTGGAGAAAAAATGAGAGTCTTATAAGTTATTCATAGATTTAAAAAAGGCATATGACTTGGTTAAGAGAGAAGTTTTATATAATATTCTTTCTGAATTTGGCATTCCCAACAAACTAGTTCGTTTAATTAAAATGTGTCTCAGTGAAACATACAGCAGAGTCCGTTTAGGCCAGTTTCTGTCAGATGTTTTTTTCAATTCCTTGCGGGCTAAAAGCAAGGTGATGCACTGTCACCTTTACTTTTTAACTTCGCTCTAGAATATGCCACTAGGAAAGTCCAGGATAACAGAGAGGCTTTGGAATTGAACGGGTTAAATCAGCTGCTTGTATATGCGGATGACGTGAATATGTTAGGAGAAAATCCACACAATATTAGAGAGAACACTGGAATTTTACTTGAACTACGTAAGGAGATAGGTTTGGAAGTAAATCTCGAAAAGACAGAGTATATGACTACGTATCACGACCAGAAAATAGTACGAACATAAATACAGTATAATAAATGGAAATTTGTCATTTGAAGAGGTGGAAAAATTCAAATACTTTGGTGCAACAGTAACAAATATAAATGACACTCGAGAGGAGATTAAACTCAGAATAAAATGGGAAATACCTATTATTCGGTTGAGATGTTTTTGTCATCTTGTCCGCTTTTAAAAAACTGAAAGTTGGAATTTATAAAACAGTTATATTACCGGTTCTGTATGGTTTTGAAACTTGCACTCTCGCTTTGAGAGAGGAATAGAGGTTAAGGGTGTTTGAGAATAAGATGATTAGTAAAATATTTGGTTCTAAGAGGGATGAAGTTACAGGGGAATGGAGAAAGTTACATAACGCAGAACTGAACGCAATGTATTTGTCATTTAACATAATTTGGAATGTTAAATCCAGACGTTTGAGATGGATAGAGCATGTTGCACGTATGGGTGAATGCAGAAATGCGTATAGAGTGTCAGTTGGGAGACCCGAGGAAAAAAGGCCATTGGTGAGGCCGAGACGTAGATGAGAGGATTATATTAAAATGGATTTGAGGGAGGTGGGATCGATGGAGGATTATGTGAGGGCAGCAATGAACCTCCGCGTTCTCTAAAAGACATTTGTAAGTAAGGATAGAGCAGGGATGCATAAGAAATAGCGCATAAACGATCTTCGATTATTCCGTGTGCTCCTGACTGCAGTGTATATTGGTGAACATGTGCAATGGCTGAAGGACAAGGGCGAACAAAATGAATTTTAAATAAAATCGAGTTACAATAATTCTTTATAAATTTAAATCTTGATTACATAACTTTTAACACAATATCACTTCGGAATATAATATATACTGTATTTCTTTCACATGTTAAAATTTGGTGGTACCTTGTTGTTGACTAGTTTCAACTTGTTGTAGGTTATCTTCAGAACTGGATGTTCCTGGTTTCGCGCCTTCTGATTGTGCTTCCTGTGGGAGTGTGTTTGTGTAGTGTAATGTGAAGTCAAATATTGTGTGTTCTGAAACTGATTTGTGTATTGAGAATATCATGAGGGTGTGTTTTTGTGTGTCTGTATATTTCGTATTGTTCTAGTGTGTTTAGTTTCTGCCTTTTTGGTTGAATGTATGGAATTTCCATGTCTGTGTTTATGTTGCTGTATGTGTGGTTGGCATTTGTGATGTGTTCTGCGTATGTGGACGTGTTTTGTGATTTTGTTATGGCTGTGATGTGTTCTTTGTAACGTGTTTGAAATGATCTGCCTGTGTGTTCTGTGCATCTCAACACACAAACAATACAAAGAAATACAACCACACAGACGTAAACAAACTCAAATGCAACACCTGCAACAACTTCTATATAGTTCCTGGGGTAGCTCAGTCGGGAGAGTATTCGTGCGCTAAGCGAAGGGCCCCGGGATCGATACCCGGCCCCGGATCAATTTTTCCTTGAAATTATTCAAACCTGCTTTACAGGGAGTTACTACCTGAAAGCAATATTTGCATAATATATTTCGTTAGATACTGTACGTTAACAGGAAGCCACAATTTAAGTCACACACAATTTTATGTGCACTCAAAGTTGGGTTCTGGCGTCTTGTCAGCCCATTTCAGTTGTGTGGATATAATGGAAAATTTGTGACGGTGTCGCGTATAGTTCCTGGAGTAGCTCAGTCCGGAGAGCATTCGTGCGCTAAGCGAAGGTTCCCAGGATCGATAACCGGACCTGGAACAATTTTTCCTTGAAATTATTCAAACCTGCTTTACAGGGAACTACTACTTGAAAGCCAGATTTGCATGAGATATATATTTTTCTTTTTCTTCTTTCGGCAGGATTTTGTGTAACCAAAGACTTTTTTTTTTTACTTTATCCTAGACCTGAAGCGGAAAACAAAGTGGGAATTTCGACCCCTGAGAAGCTATTACTTATATGGAAACATTGATTGAATCAGACCTGCAGGATGTCTATCTTGATAGTGAAGACTGTATTTCACTCAATATAATTCCCCCACTTCCTGATGCAGCATCTGATAACGAAGCTATTGATGATGATCTAATTGAAATTCCTCAACAGCGTAGTGGTAGAATTGATGATATCTCAGGAACTATAGAACTAATAGGATCCGAATCAGAGGATGATGAAAATACACAAAATACTGAACATCCTTGTACGGGTGACATTACCAAGGAATTCAGACTCCTAATACTGAACAAATTGATGACTTCCGATCATGTTCAACAATTATCTGAATTGAATCAGAATATATCACTACCGTACCCAAATGGGAAAAAATAAAAGATAACTGTCCAACAAATTCTATGACATCAGAACCTATGCCTAATATCATAAGGCAAAATATGTTTGAAGATTCGGTAAACAAAAGTATCTCAGACTTATTCATATATATGACAGAAGATGTCGTAGATCATATTCTAGAACAGACTTTGCTGTACAGCAAACAGAAAAATGGTCATTCATTTTCTCTCAGCAGAGGGGAGCTACTGAAGTTCATTGGGATTCATATCTTCAGTGGGTATCCCCATATGCCTCGAGAACGTATGTATTGGACAGAGCTCCAGATTGCAACATCGAAATTGTTTCATAATGTATGTCCCGTAAGAAATTTGAAGACATAAAAAACACATTCACTTCAATGACAATAATAAAATAGAAAAATATGACAGATACTACTAAGTTCAACTACTTTATGACTTGGCTAATAAGTCGCTTATGATATTTCAAGTCTTATGTCATAAATTGTTTGTTAATAACAGAATGGTTAAGTATTTTGGACGAAATTATCTGAAAGAGAGGAAAGCCGGTGAAATTTGGTTACAAATTTTGGATGTTCTGCAGTCGTGACGGGTACCCATTCCGGACTATACTCTATCAAGACCAAAAAGAGAAAAATACATTCCCACTTTCCACGAGGATATTAGAGTCCCTCTGTTCGGTAATTGACAAAGCAGAACGTCATGCCATCTACATGGAAAATGTTTTCATATCATTTGATTTGGTTGCACAAATTAAACACAGAGGATATTGTGTTACCGGTACTGTAAGAGATAACCGTGTAGCAAAATGGCCTCTGGAATCATCAGCAACCTTGGATAAAAAAGAAAGAGGCGTCTCAGATAAATGTTTCGACAAAACCAATGAGGTTGGAGCTGTACGTTGCAACGAAACCAAAGTGGTTACTGTAATTACAAATTTTGAATCTCTCGATGCAGAAAGTGGAGTGCAACTTCGATCAAACGGTTCTAAAACCAGTATTCCAATTCCTGCATGCATAAAGTCATACAATAAACACAAAAATGGAGTGGAACTCTCTTCATAGAGAGGGACCACAGGTTCTACTCGCGGAGAGTAGGATTTCAGCGGGGCGACATCAGAAACGGCTTTGGATCGTCGGACCGCTGGTTTTGGAGAACAGTGAGCTATAGGTTTCGACTAAAGTTTCGTGAGAGGTTAATTTTTATTTTATTCAGAGTCTGTAATTTCTATTGGATTTCATTTTTCATTTTATTATTATTAGTTTATTTTTGTGTCGTTAATCCATATTTTGGTTACTTCAGTCCCATTCACTAATTTCTCATATCTGTTTATATGTTAGATTCACTGCCCCATATATTCAGAATTCTATAGATTTACAATGGTTGTGACTTTGAGGTACTGAGTTATGTTTGAAGGAATTACTTTAGTCTGTGTATCTTATGTATTTAACCAACTCTAGAATTTTATATTATACTTTCAGGTATTCATTGGCTCATTTACATTAATTATTATGAGGTTTTCTAGTAGTGAATGTGAGTGAACCTATTATGTTTTTTTCGTTTTTTCCATTTGCCGTTCTCGTATCACCCCAGCCCACAGTGTTTCCTAGAGGCATAAAAGCTGGCCAAAAATACTAAAAGCCACTTTAACACTTTTTTTTACCAATTTTTGGTACCAACTGAAAGATAATATCATATTAACAATATATCAGGTCTACTTGCTTATCTTAGGACAGTGTTTCTGAACTAATGGCTCGCGTTCCGCTGGATATATATTATTAGTATTCATTGAATTAATCTGTGCATTAAGTATTACAAACATTTTACGATAATGTTCATGACTGTTTAATAGTAACTTTTTAATGGTTGTTACACGTTAAAGTAAATACACTGTTTATTATATTTATTACGGAGGCACTTAATAAATAATAAATTCTAAGTGAGCACGTACACAATACAGATTCAGAAACACTTTTAGCACTTTAGTAGGGTAAAGAATGTTCATTGATCACTGTTACTATTATTGGTACTGCCCTCCCCTCCGAAAGTTGTGACTGCGCTTGCAGTAGGCCTGAGCCGTCCCTTGTTTGTTTCAGAACTCAATAGGTTTATGACTTCCACATGTAGTATCCTTTTCTTGTATTTTGTTCGGTTCTCTTGGCGGAAGGATGTTATAAAAGGATCAGAGCTGGCAAGGAGTCGATTGAATACATCCCGATTAGTAGCCTCTCTTGAAATCTTTCTGGCATACTGTTCACGAAATTGCTTAAGGTGTTTATATCTTGCTTTTTGTGCTTCTTCCGACATTTGTCCAATTGAATAGTAAATTTGCAAAACGACTTAAGCCCACATTTTGGGGGTTCTGAGTTGAGAGCATGATTATGCTACTATGTGCAAGGGTCATCGTTTAGTAACAGAATGACTTTAATCCACGACTTTTGTATAGTTTTCCTTAGCAGCAGAATGTTTGGTTAAGGGGTAAAACGAATTTAGTCTTGGTCTTAAGTTGTTTTGCCTGTCAAGTACTGAAGAAACTTACATAATATGTAATTTTAATTATACAATCAGCTGACAAAATATTTTTTTGTATGTTATCATTGGTAATTCTTCAGTTGAGAAAATTTATTACGTTTGAAAAACAGAGCATGAAAATGAAAAGCAATATGTTCAGTGTTCGTGCTAAACTTGTAGTTGAAGTAAAAAGTATTGCAAAATGGAGCCAAGTTAAGCATCTAGAGAGAGAGGATTTTCTTGCTGTCACATTTGACTACATGAAAAATGTATGCTTGCCTAACACCAGTTCAGGATATGTACTATTATCGCCAGCTCACCGTCTCAGTTTTCTCTGTGCAGAGAATGAAAACTAGTGAAATGTCCTTTTGTGTCTACCATGAGGGACAGGCCAAGAAACGTCTTAATGAGGTATGTAATTTTCTCCTGCACACTGCTTCGATAACTATGTCACATGCAGTAGTCTATATTAAAGAACTGTGGTTGTTTTGCGACAGTTGTCCGGGACAAAATAAGAACAGCTCACTAATCAAATTCTTAATGGCAATAAGTGCTCAGAAACATTTCAACATCATACTTTTCTCCATCAGAAGTATGTGCTCTTGTGATTAAAAAATTGTTCAAAATAATGTTGTTCAACAATTACAATAAGGTTATTTTATGATTTTGGTATAGGCTAAATACATTTAGTTAAACATGTTTATGTGTCAATAACCTAATAATTATGATGCAGAATTGAAGTTAATTTGCAGAACAACTTAAGTCCTGCAGATAATTAAATTTTTTACAACCTGAAGAAGAGTACAAAAGTAAGAATTTTTATACTAAAAATTTTTCTCTTACATATAAAAAATTATATTGTAACAATATATGGTTCAGCGAAGTCAAAAACAGTTTCCTTTAATTTTCTCAAAACTACTTCTAGGGACATAAGTCGTTTTGTAAATTCACCATTCAATTGGAAGTAATGCCTCGGAAATAATAGTCGAACCATGAATGTGTATTTTATGTACAGTGACAGGCATGGCATACCAAGAGTACAGTGAAACAAATAATCTGGCAGTCTCAGTTGCATATTTTTCAAATTGATATGTGTTTATTTCAGATCCACAGGATATGCTTTTAAGTACAATTCCACATCTGTGGATGAGATTCCTGTCAATGCCGGTTATTTCTGCACTTACTTTATTTTTGCAGCGAATGTTAAATTTTTCGCAATCTCTGCAGATTTTCTTACATTTTGAGTTTTTCTACACTTAGACCTACTACTGCTCTCCCCAAACTTTGCCTGTGGTCCTCCTTGTTTCTGTAGAGTAGGTTTTATAGCATTTAAATCACATACAAACTCTTTATTTAATCACTGCTCGTTTTTTTTAAATCTATCACTCATCCTGTTAGATTTATCGATTCTGCGAAACAAATTAATGCAAAAACGAGAAACATGTCTTTCTAACAATTTAATTTGATCATGGGAGACTTCTAGACCGATTTTTGTAAGAAGAAACTGCAATACTATGTCTTTCTGCTTCTTACGACCACTTTTTTCCTTCTGTAAAGTATCAAACAATTCTTTCCCTTTGCAACGGTACCCCATTCTGAAACCAAAATAAATGACTAAAAATTTGTTATTTTTTACTTTTATAACTATTTGATAGCCAAATTGAACATAGCTTTGCTGTAGAGAAGAAATTAACTAATACTGAGAATATTCGTATTTTAGACGATTAATTTTAAACACGCCAATGCATATATTTATCTAAATTTTATCAAGAGGGGCAAATATGGGCAATTTTACCTTTCAAGATCATTAAGTAAACATGTCAGACCACACATTGG